>NW_026252147.1:0-141288 GCF_025399195.1 Umbelopsis ramanniana AG
TCGCAATAAAAGATTCCTTAAAGTCCTATCTTCCATCCAGTCCTATCGGCCTTACGGTCTCTATCTCCGAGGGCGTCCATGTCAAAAAGTTAGGTAAAGGCTTAGCCGTCCACTATCTCCATGGGCGTCCATCTCTAAAAGGTATTCCACAGGCTTAGCCGGCCTTCTGTTCACTATCTCCGAGGGCGTCCATGTCAAAAAGTTAGGTAAAGGCTTAGCCGTCCACTATCTCCATGGGCGTCCATGTCAAAAAGATATCTAAAGGCTTAGCCGTCCACTCTCTCCGTGGGCGTACTCTCTAAAAGGTATATCACATAACTGCAAGCCATCTATTCCCTCGGTCAACTTCTCCGTAGAGTACCCAGGCTCTGCCGACTTATAACATAACTGCAAGCCATCTGTTCCCTCGGTCAACTTCTCCGTAGAGTACCCAGACTCTGCCGATTTATAACATAACTGCAAGCCATCTGTTCCCTCGGATGTCTTCCTGTAGAGTACCCAGGCTCAGCCAACCCATTACTATCCACTCGGTCAACTTCTCCGTAGAGTACCCAGGCTCAGCCAAGCATCTGTTGACTCGGTCATCTTCTCCGTAGAGTACCCAGGCTCAGCCGTCTTTCAAATATAAAGAAAGCACCGTGAACAAGCCCTCTTGCAAATATAAAGAATGCTCCATGAACAAACCATCTAGCAAATACAGAGAATGCTCCATGAACAAGCCATCCTGAAAATACAAAGAATGCACAGTGAAGAACTCGGCTTTTAAATATATCGAAAGCACCTTTGAAAAAGGCGCCATCAAAGAAATCAGCTCATCACTTGCAATGGGCAGAAGTGAAGGAAATGCAATGGGTATAAAGCCGTTAATATCAACGATAGAACCGGCTCCCAAGCAGGGAATGGCAAAGGTGCTAGATCCAATCAGGATGGAAACCGAACGGGTAGCATATTCATCGCTTTTGTGGCCACCTTTGCCACCCTTGCCGTCCTTGCCGTCCTTGTGGTCGACTTCACCATCGTCATCACTCTTGACTTCGGACCAAAGTTGTTGAGGTTCGGCAGCCTTGATAATATCTTTCTCAACTAAAGTATTTCCTCCCTCTGAGATGGATGTGGCGTCAACAGCGCAAAGTGCATACAAGGAGCAGATTAGAATAGAAATGGCTGAACGCATTTTCAATATGCTGAATGAATGTTGAGGATCTGAGATTAAAATCGAGCTTTTATATATGAAATTTGAAAGCTGGGTTGCGCAAAAGATAGCTTTATTAAGCTCTTATATTAATGATACTGCGAGCATCAGATGTTACTAGGTTGATATCAAGTATACCTAGGGGTTAAATATTCAGGTAGCTTTCCCATCTCCTCCAATTGGTCGATTATTATCATTTTTCAATGTCATACTTTTTTGATAGGTAACAATGATACTGTTTGATTTGTTGTGATCAGAGTTTCCAAGTTTAACATCCATTCATCTTTAGTATAGATTTCTTAATTATATATCTTTTTGGCAGTCGCCAAGACAATTACTACTTCATCATCATTCTCGCTCGTCATCGCAAAGGAAGTGCTTATTCTGCTTTGACGTGAATTTAGTTGAAAAGAACCTTGAAAAGAGTTTCAATATATCATATTCATCAATTTATGAGGCATATAATGAGGATCAATATTGTTCTAACGTTATGGGATATCAAAAGGGCTAATCACCCCACATATCCAAGCGGTCCTACATATCTCAAGAAATCTGGGCGTGCCATATTTAGTATATATTGGAAAGCTGAAAGGTAATGTATACTTCTCTTTATTATAGGTACCTTCTAGTAATGGAAGAAGATAATGACACTAATGACTGAACAGAGAAGGCTGTATAGTGTTATGACCTACGTTTCCAAAGATGTGACCGGTCCCCTACAATGTAGCTCAATGTGAACAACAGGTGTACCGCATCTTAGTTTGACTCGCTGCAAATTTTTCCTTATCGCAGATAAAAAATATGATGTTAAAATTGTCATCGTTCAATTGCCCATGGATACCGACGATTTTACAATCATCGTATCCCTAAGAAGGAGGTTATTTGCGGATACTGTGTGTAAACAATATACCACAAAAAGAAAGCGCTACTAGCTTGATTATTGTTCAAAGAGAATGTAAGGCTCACTATTTGTGCTAGGGGTATATACTGTGAAAATAATTAGAACCAAATGGGAGAACACAATTGCACAGTGATTGTTTGTCGCTTCACTGCGGTGATTAGACTGGCTTGCGCTCGCTTCTTCAGATGATTTATCCTCTCGAAAGAATTGTTTTGTGACGCTTGCGATAACCAGACTGTCTATATGTAGGATTAGGAGACGTTGAATAACAGCGTGATTAAAACATTTTACTGCCAAAAAACTCGTTAAATCTGTATGGAAGGAGCCCACTGAAATCCTTCTGCAATTCACATTGTTATCAAGTGTTCCTACCACCTTAATCACTACATCTTTTTTGCATTCTGTTTGCAGGATCAGATTTTTGATCAGTTTATTATTTCTGAACGCAGTAACAGTACCACAGCATCCGTGGTGGACTCAGAATGTGATGCGTTTACTAGGTACCTCCTAGTCCTGCCAGATTTAACAAACCATAAATGTAATACAGCCCGCTAAAATTCACGCTGTTCCTCCCGCGTTATGTCTCTCGCTAACGCTCGTTCCATCACGCAATAAAAGTTTCTTTAAATGCTATCAAGGCCAGTAAAATCTTGCCGCTAGCGGGGTTTTCAAATATTTGTCAACATCCAGAATTCATGGAAATGACATGAATGTCGTTCTACATTCCACCCTTACTCAACTCCATTCCGTTCATTTCCAACTTCAGTCCATTTCTACATCATTTTATTTTCTTATGTCATATTCTCCCACTGTTTCATGATCATCATCGCCAGGTATAAACGATTTAAACTCGACCACTCTATGCGGCATCAACTCAACCGATAGATATGTCCTTCTCAGTGATGGATCGTTAGAACGCCAGGACCAGGTAAGTTGACTTTCGGTTATGGATGATAACATCTACCTTAGTGGCGAGCAATAATGTTCATTTTCTCCGGTGAATGCTAAGTTATATAGACTCAAATTCCCCCTGCAACATCTACGCGCTCTCCGGTATACTGCTGTTGCCATGGATAGCCGATTGGAGCATTTGGTGTAAAAGTTACAGCAAAATATATGACATTTGTTTTTATGACATAAATACGTACATTTCCATGAAAGGCAAATTACAAAGGTAACTACGCTATAGTGAGCTGCTTAATGTCGACGGCAAAGAGATACTGTACTTTATGCTCGCATTCAACAAATGAATTCCGAAATGTCGGCTAAAGATGCTCGTTTATAAAAAAAATGAAAGCGCTCATCCTTAAACCATATCCGCTATGAAGAGTTTTAATGCCTAACAAATTAGAGAAACCTACCTCATATTAGCAATTGTTTCAACGAATCATCGTTCAGAAATACAAATTTACAGACATTATGAAGAAAACACTTTCAAGGCTCATTGTGTCCAGATTGCAAAATGTAAACAACCAAATTTGTCAGTAACATAAATAACAAAACTTGCATTCTGTTTTAAGTGTAGTAATGGCGGCTTCCATACCGGTGGTATAGTGTTTACGGGCGGGTTTCCCAGATAAACACTTAACAGGGATTCATTGGTTTGCTCTACCGCCCTTAATTACGAATGATTGAATGAACCCCTGAAAAGCATTGGAGCAAAGCATTATCGATTGCAACAATTATTAACCTACATTCTTCGTTTGACGAGAGAGGGAGGGAACCAGGTTAGAGGTATTAAATAATAGCACTTAACTTGAAAGAAAACGTATTTGTTTATGCGATGAGTGGCAAATTCTGTACATGGCATTTGACAGTCGAGATGTTTCGAATGGGTTAAGGATTTAATGACCTTTTGGAAAGGGAAGGTTAGTGGACGGATGTGAATCATAGTGCCTTACATATATCATCTCCTAGCTGCAATACGGATGAAGCTGCAGCGCGTTAAACTGAGATGAAATGACCCGTTGTATTGATTGAGCTGCACAATGCGGAATAGGTCATATCTTGGCAAACCGGTCGCAAGCCTAAATAGTTTGCGCTTTGCAGTTCTCAGATTCATTAAAGTCTAAGTTATGACGTTATATTATTAAAGAAAAGCTCATACTATCAATGGACTGACAAAAAGTCAGCATCATCAAGTTACATGGATGTAAACCTTTAGTCCGGCATTACAAGCTGTCAACTGAGCATAATTGTTACCCACTAACACAACACAAGTATAAAATCACCTAAAGAAATCGGGCCAGATAGAAGACACGGAGTTAGCTACCTGCATAATTCAATCCAAAGTTTTAATAAATGTGGAAAGGGTAACATTTGGTACCTGCAACATGAGAAATATCAGGGGTATTAAAATCACTTTTATGCGCAAGCAAACTTTCAATATCACCTGTATAAAAGTCCAATCTTTACGATAGTTGTCTCAGCATTCACTATAACGTATCCTGATAATGCGCTCAGCCATCCCCATTCTGATCTGCTGCCTGTATGCACTAAGCGCTGTTGATGCTTCTGGCTTGCCAAAGGGAAAAAATGCTGAAATACAGCAAGGTAATGCCAAGGTTGCCGAGCCTCAAAACTTTTGGTCTGATGACAAGAGTGATGACGAAGACAAGGATGACAAGGATGACCATGATGATAAAGGCAGCGCCGATAAATGTGCTTCCCGTTCGGTTTCCATCTTGCTTGGAACCAGCACTTTTGCCATTCCCTGCTTAGGAACCGGCTCTATTGTTGATATTAATGGCCTTGTTGAAGCTGCCTTCCCTTCACTTGTTCCCTCTCCTATGCCTTCTTCTGCTGCTCCCAGCTCTGTTGCCCCTAGCTCTGCTGTCGATTCTTCATCTGCAAGCTCCGCCACTACCACCACTGATAGCACCACTGACAGCACCACTACCACCACCGATACCACTACTACTACTGACAGCACCACTACTACTACCGATACCACCACTACTACCACCGATACTACCACTACTACAACTTCTACTACAACCACCATTCCCATCATTACTTAAGTAATGATAATCAGACAATCACACACAACTTACCCATCATCATTTGTTGTTGCTTTGCTTGTAATATATGCTCATTTTGATCTCCCTATAGTTACCCTTACATTATGGAGAAAGAGTGACATTAGACTATTCTTAGTGGACTATAGAGCAGAAAAACATCTATATGATTAAAATAAACAACCCTCAGAGTAATTAATCAGCTTAACAGTACTAGCAGTGACCATAGAAGTTGGAAACGCTGATCAAGAATTTGCCAACAACTTACCTTCTCTTTAAGTGGCTAGACTGTCGAAAAAGAAACACAGGCGCTGAGACTGTACCACTTGCAGGTTGTTGTAGAAACCAAAAAATGACAAAATATCTTGAATATTTTAGAGTAACTGTCAGAATTTTCGTTGAAGATGATGAAATAGAATGTTTGCTTGACAGATACCATTTTGGAAGATCAAAAAAAATTTCATTCGAATTTCAATGGCTCAACCGAGCAATCTCAGCTACTACTGTAATCATTTCTCTTTATTTCGCGAAAGTTCCAGATAATAATAATGATAAAAGATTTTGGTAGATATAATGACCTATGCTAGTGAAGCAGTTCCCTTAAGTATATCTTGAGCCTGAATATTGAGGAGGGAGGGAGAGAAATCTCTAGGCTCATGTTCGGAAGTCCGATGGACTTCACGAATTTTCAACAGAAAAATCTGAGTAAAGTTTTCAATACACTTCTGCAATGTATGTTGCTACGTTCGGCTTTTTGGTGAATTTATTTTAATACCTGTTCATCCTGGCAGCATAGGAAGAAGGTTTTATATTCGATCCACTTATCGCAATTCAACTTTGGATTATCAGCGTGGTATCCCTAAGATAAACCTTTTGTTATAATTCTCTGAATGCAAAAGCTATCTCGCATTGATATTAACGTAATTATCTTTATGTTTTGATATCATTTTCACCTGGGTCGATCCACCAGCCGTCAACAATGGGTGACAGGTAGCAATCTGATTCCCATCGTTATCCTAAAGGATATTTCAACTATGCATCCAATCAATGGACAAATAAAGGATATTGCTGTCGTTAGCTCCTACAGCTACAATATCTTCAGTGCTAAGTATTACTGTAAGATGGGAATAAAATAGCAACCAGTGTACGTATCTGCTTCACTCGTGCCATGTAGTTAATGCTAAGAATTGTATACTTTCATTGGGACAGTTGAGCTGAGCGAAGTTGTTTAGAGAGCAAGAGCTAGCTGCGATGATAAGCTGGCAGTTTGTAACTTCTGATACCCAGGTAGATGATGGTAGTATCATCGGAGATTCCTGCTGAATGAAGGTTTCAGTGACTGAGATGGGCATGCTTCCGTAAAAATCATTCGTAAATGATCAGATTTGTCCATGGAGCATAGTGTAAATGGTTTGCCTAGAGCAAATATATTGCCTATGTTGCGGGTAAAGAAAAAGGTTAAAATATTCCGGAGAGGAAAAATGTCTATTGATTAGCAAACACAGCGAATCTCCGCCGTAACAAAAATCGGAAAAAACCGATGCCAAATGCTTTGGTATGTGCAAATTCGATGGTGGGAACCGCGATGCACTTCAGTTAAATTGAATTTGCGCCATGTGAACGATGCCTACCAATGAGGGTATTATGTGGCTACCTGGGGTTGTACGGGAGTAATCTAAATTTACTGAGATGTCCTCTGGCGCTTGTCGTAAGAGAGAGTAGAAAACGATGGAATATCTCGATGCAAGAAGCGTTTTTGTGTAAGAAGAAAGAGAATAGTTCTCCTTTCATATTTGTTAACATGCTGTTTCTTTCTCGATATTCCGTTCGGATCTTCGTTTGAAATTTTTCCAGCGCAACGGCCTAACTAAGTCTCGGAGCGTCTAGGCCCAAGGTCAACTAACTCCACCAAATTTGCCATGCTCCACAAATCGGCTTTTGGTGTGAACGATCCGATATATTGAAGATTTTAATCGAACGTTGGTCATTCGATATTGAGATTGAAGAAGATTAGTTTGCTAATAATATCAAGCACCAAACGGAAAGGCATTATATACCAATGCACGCTATATTTAAAAGCGAGCTCTATGATTGGATACGACAGCTTGGAAACCATTTCCCTTTTTGAGTTTCAATGATGTGATGGCGGGTTAGCCTGGTGATGGAGTTACAAAATCCCTTTTTTACTTTACTTCTCACCTATTTTTTTTCTTTGGTTCTCGCAATTAGTTACGCAGTTTTTTTAACTTTCTACTGTTGGGGGCGCATTTCTTGGAATTATAATAGCTCTATAGGCTTTTAGGTCAACTCACATATTTTGAGGTAGTTCTTTTCTGTGCCACTTATGCTCTTCTCATGAGCGAGTTCAATCTGACAACATAATTTACTTAGAGGGCAAATTCAATCACTATAATGGACGACAATCCACATTTGCAATTTTCAACCTCGCCATTACTATCGCCCAGTCAGTCAACTAATGGCGATATGTCAGAAGAATCTTCGTCTGTGAGTTGGTCAGAAGTTTCCAGTAACGACTTCTCGAATATCTCGTCATATGACGAATCTTCAAACGAAATGCTGAACCTTCAGGCAAGCGCTCCTGTTGCTAGCGAACACGGCCATATCGTTCAGTTTTATTACGACGAAGAATATCTTTATAACAGCATTATTAGGTATGCTTCGTTCTTGTCCGTTACCTCATTGACACTTGCGAAACAGCGTCTCATATTTACATTTGTCCTCTATAGTTTTGTTGCTCCCGGACTAAAGGCGGGGGGTGGAGCGCTCATCATCGCTACCAAAGCACATCTGGCCATCATAGAGAACAAATTGCGAGAGCGAAACGTCAATGTTGAGAAAAAGAAAGATGCGTAAGTAATGAACATCTACTTGAGCGGTATCGCAAAGCACCCTGACTCATTTAAATCATTCATCTAATTTGACAATCCAAACCAGAGGACGATTATTATTTTTTGATGCATATGATATTTTGAAAGCATTGCAAAGAAGCGATGGAACCATCTCGGGCGACAAATTTGAAGAATTAATCGAAGGCTCCATCGATCAGCTTAAGGCAAACTCCAATGGTATCATCTATGCATTTGGAGAAGTGGTCAATATCCTTTCGCAGCGAAAGCAATATCATGCCGCCTTGGTTTTGGAATCGAAGTGGAACGACTTTATGAAACGTCGACGTCTTCAACTACTTTGCGGTTATGCCTTGAATAGCTTTAGCGACGCTTCTGACGTTGACGCCATGGCCTCCATATGTCAAGCCCATGCGCATATCAACACTGCCGAACATAATCCTGGAGACTATAGAATTGATTACAAAGCCGATTCCAACGCCCTGCGTAATCATCAATTGGCACTGCTTAAGCTTCAGCAGAGATTTAAATCCGTTGAAGTTGAATTGGAGCGTCGAAAGGTTGCTGAGGCTGCTCTTCACAAATCAATACGTATGATTTCTGAGACCACAGAAAGTGTGTTGTCACGTGAAAAAGATCGATATCAAAATGTCCTTTCATCTCTTCCCGTCGGTGTTTACGGAATCACTTTTGGAGATGATGACGATTTTTACATCAATAAGAGGTTCTCGCAACTGGTTGGCCGTTCTGAGAATGAAATTCGAGAACATGGCTGGATAGATGTCATTCATCCTGACGACCGAAAAGCTGTGGAGACCAACTGGCCATTTTGTAGCTTTCACAACACTGAAGAATTTAAATTTTTGGCCAATTGCCACGAATATCGTCTCATACATAGCAATGGCGATATCATATGGGTCAAAGCTGACACGACACCAACTACTGCTGAAGATGGACATATTCTTGGATACCTTCACACTTTAATGGATATTACTGAGTTAAAGAATACGGAACGGGGACGACTGGAAGCCAAACAAGCCGCTGAAGAACACCAGCGGCATAGAGCTGAGGAAGCGGAACACCATAAGGAGAGACAGGATCAGTGGATCGACAGCTTATGCCATGAGGTACGTAGTTTATGATGGTCATCTTGCCAAAATGCCCACACTTTAATATCACACCACCTCTAACCATAACGTACAGCTTCGTAACCCTCTCAATGGAATATCAGGAAACGTTGAACTTTTAGAGGATGGTATTGAACATCGTAGAGCAATTCTCAGCAAGCCAACTTTAGAGGAGAGTGATATACAATCACTACGGGAACAGCTGCCCCTTGATCAAGAGTCCGTTTTAGCCGTCAAGAATTGTGTAGCTCAACAAAAGGTTATTACGGATGACGTTTTAAGTGTATCGAAGGTATGATTTTACGAAAGATCAATATGCATTGTGCAAAGGTTGTAAATTTTCAGAAGTTTAATTACCCATTGCATTAGCTGGAACTTGGCAAAGTTGTTTTGAAAAAAGTCGACTTCAATCTTGATACAGTGTTATCTGACATTATCAAAATGTTTCAAGCGGAAGTGGCAGCCAAAGGTCTTGGTATTGTCACAAAATTTGATTCCTTGCCTAGCACTATTCGAAATGACCCGCAGCGATTGACGCAAGTCGTCATCAACCTACTTGTAAACGCCATAAATTTTACGGATTCAGGAAAGATCACAGTAACGACTCGCCGTATCCCATCAAATGGTATGGAGAACATGGTGAAAATCAGCATCACCGATACTGGAGTCGGGATGAATCCGAAAGAAAAAGCCAATCTATTTCAACGGTTTACGCAACCTACCTCAAAAAATACTTTTCACGAATATGGTGGCTCCGGACTTGGACTGTACATTTCTAAAAATCTGGTTAAGCTCATGGGCGGCGATTTTTCTGTCGAAAGCGAAAAAGGGAGAGGATCAGTGTTTTCGTTTACTATTCGTGATGATCACATTGAAGATGGTGCATTGAAATCACATACCGAAAAAATCCAGGTTTCAAAGCCACTCGATATATCTTCACCATCGAATAATGTGTCTTCAGCGAATGGATTACCTGAATCACCCACTCAAGCATGCGTAAACAGGCAAATTCGTACCATCTTGCTTGTAGAGGATAATAAGATAAAGTAAGTTACGCTTACCTTACTCATTTTTGATGTGTCTGTATTAATTAACTTGGCACATTAGCCAAAACATGATGAAAAGACTTCTAAAAATGAAAGGCTACGAAGTTCTGATTGCGGACAACGGGAAGCTGGCTCTTTCCGCCTTTGAGACTAAATCATTCGACCTCATTATAATGGTAGGTGCATATTTCCCATACTTGACATACTTTCTAGCTGCTAACATCATGTGGGCTGAGCAGGACATTCAAATGCCTATCATGGACGGTATCACCGCGACTAAAGAAATCCGAAAGTTGGAAAAAGAAAATGCTGCAGCACCAATACCAATAGTTGGGTTATCTGGAAATGCTAGAGAATTTCATGCAGTGAATGCTCTGAAAAGTGGACTGGTAAGAAGTTTTTTCCACATCTTTTGCTGGTCTTCGAATGATACTGACGTTGATAATATAGAATCGCTACATGACAAAACCAGTGAACAAGGACGAACTATATGCTGTCATCGAACAGTTTGAACAAGCATCAATATGCCAGTAATGTACAATACCAACCAAATATCAGACTTAAAAAAGCACATCTCCTGTCTTTTACACTTTTTTCATAATAGCTTGTGCCGTTTCAGCATAACCCTTTCCATTGTATAGCATTGTTTGCATTTGATTTTATTACCAATCTGAAAACCGTTTAGTCCCAGTTGTGTACTCCCTATATTGAATATAAGGCATTTTTGTATTGTTGGTCTTCATGTTGCAGCGCTCTAGCGCGATATATGGTCATATTTAGTGTCAAAAGCTCGGCCATTATGATGCAAAATGCTGTAGTAATAAAAACCAAATTTAACCGGACTGTACACACGACTGCTGAAGACAGAAAATTTGCCTTACCACTTCATCAAAACTTTCGGGATGAATAGTGACAGTATTAGTACTTGCCGGGACAGTAATGACTTTGCTACCTAAGCGCATGATAACGTTCCTATTTTTCTTCCCTAGCAAATCAGCATCAAACACAACAGTTTCTTCCGCATTGGTGATAGTTTTTGTGACCAATGTATCTCCAAGCTTTGCCGTTAATGTGAAAGGTTGAAATGTGCACGTTGGAACAGTTGCTTGCGTTGCACTATTAGCCTCATTTGTATAGGAGTTGAGATTGATGGTGTATGTTGCACTGTTAGCGTGAACGGTTAATATTTCTGTACCAATGAGCACTTTTGCTGTCGTTAGGCTGTTGACAGTGTCGGCCGCGACAAAATTAAAGATAAGCAGAAATGCAGATATAGTCGTTAGTAATCGATTCATAGTCAAAAAAGAAAGAAAGGGAAGGTGGAAGGATGAATATTTCATACAGTGCCTCTCAGAATAATGTATAATGTTCATTATTGATGGGTCATTCCTTTCTTATTGGGTACATACATACTTTGTCCCTATTCGTGCTGTCATGGCCAGTAAAGGTAATATTAGCTACAGTTGATGGTTAGGTACAGTACCGCCATCTTGATCTTGCCTAGAAATGATAAAATCAATAATTGAGTGCCAGGAAGTAATTTTTTACATATCCTTGCTGAATTGTTGGCCGATTAAGCTGTCTGTCACCCTGCCAATACTGCGTTTCCATTCCAGTTCAAAAGTGAAAGGTATCGCATATATATAATGCTACGTCTGTGGGAAACTATCACATAATTCAATCCCACATTGGAATAACTATTGTCGTGAAGCCCTAAAAAATGTGCGCCAAGGCATCTAACAGAAATTGCAACAGAGAACAGAAGATGACAGACAATATCATAAGCCATTAGAAAAAGGAAATTGAATTGTACAACACTTTATATAAAACTTCTCTCCAGCTGTTAGTAGTTCTTCTGAATAAGCTAGGCTTTATAAGAGATGCTAAAGCTCAATCCTACTCTCTTCGTTACATAATGAGTTTACACAACTAACAAATACATTCTTTGTATATTAGAGACTGTCTACGACGTCAATAATGGTACGCTCATGATCGAAGACAATTTCTCGTGTAAATACGTCTTCTACGTGAAACAAAAAATTGTACCTTCCTCTTGATAGGAAACAAAGAGGTAGTCTATGCTTAGCACTTTCAGCATTAGGTGGTATCTATTGAGAATAATCGTTGTTAAATGATGTTCATGGTTCAATGTGGCTCAGGGAGGAGTGGGATAGATGTCGTACCTCTGGTAAAATTACATGCAACAAGCCTTGCCACAAAATATTATTACTGGAATCACACTCCCTGAGCGTATTTCCATAATCTTGTACCGGCTGGACGCGTAAAATGGCCTTCAGCGGAAGTGCTGTACATTTTTGAATGAGCATTCTAATTGCCACTTGAATATTTCATATATGTAAACCTACCTCTGTGATTTCGAATGGCAATGGTCATGTCGATAAACTTATTGCTAGGCACTTCAAAAGATCTGTGTGCAAGCCGCCTGGAATCTTCAATGTTGACCAAAAATTCGATGTCGCTCTTCTGCAAGACGCTTAGTTGCGTAGGTGTAAGGCGTAAAGTTGACCGAAGCTGCAGATCACCTTCCCTTCGAGTTGAAGAGCAACGCCATGTAGCCGTCAGTCGTTTAAGTAGCTCTTCCCGATACCAGAACATTCGTAATCGAGCCCTCTCTTGTTCAGGCGCAACCTTTGGTGCCTGGGAGACCACAAACTGTTTGGATGGATCAACAGAGGGAACTGGCTTCACCAATTTTTCTGCAGATAGGTAAATACGACGGACAGGAACTGTAATCCTGAAAATGGATCCAGAATTGATGTTCAATGATAAAGCCAACGAGACTCGCACACAAATAGATATTAGTCAATTACCTTGTTGTTAGTCCTGGTTGTATAGTGACGGGAAAATATATAGTATCGTCGTTAGCTGGATCATTTTCTAAAGAGTTACGAATGGTAAACTGTATGTCAAATGGTGTAGTCCAGATGTTTCGTACATCCATGGCAACAAGGCAGTAATCATGTTTGCTGTTTTCATCAAAATCGAATGAGGCAATGTCTGCTTGTACGGATTGTAGTAGCCTTTCCACGGGGTTTAAACTACTGCTTTCGTTCAACGCGATGATGTCCTTCTTCTTGCTTTCATCAATAGTAGCTTGCTCCACATTTGATTGTGAACGTAAATACAAAATATCCCAATTTGATGGCTCCAAGTGCTGTGATACTGTGATGAGAAGAGGCAAATAAAGCTGTCTGGTATAAAAGACTGGCATGGCTTGCTTTTGGCTTTCTGTCTCGTCAAGCGTTTCACTACTAACAATTCGATCAATGTATCCATAGTCAATCTGAATTGTGCCGTTGTTGCAATGACGCTTGCCAAACACATTGACATGAAGGCTCCACTTCTCTCCCGGTGGCAAAGATATTTTTTGTCCTGAGGTGGTAGCAATCTCCTTGCCAGATCCTTCCCATGAAAATACAGGGGTTCCTTTGGTGAACAACTCGACTTCATAAACTTCTTCAGCAGGTAATTCGGGATTTATAGGGAGCGGATTAGTGGTGGTGCTATCTGAGAATGATAACGTGATGAAGTCAACAGGTATGTTGCCAATGTTTTCCAGTTCGATGTTAATCTGGCTGATTTCGCCTTCAAAGAGCATGAGTGCTCCATGCAGAAGCGAAGTTTCTCGAATCTTCAGAAGTGGCTGTTCAGGGATCACTTCTAAGACATAACGATTGGCTATTTCAGGGGGATTGCATGTGTCAGTAAAAATTATTGTGTTGACGGAATACAAACAATTGCCTTTGTACATACCTTCTGAACCAGCCGCATCTGATGAAGACTGACCGGCAGCGTTAGATCCGTGAGCTGCACTGGTCTTCGTATTTTCCTCTGTCCTATCAACAGCTTCTTCCATCAAAAATTCTTGTTCTGAAAATCCAGCAATCTTAATATGGCACCCTTTTATGATCATCTTTCCAGCCTCCTTTGGTGTTCCAGTAAGCCGTATTGTCAAAGATGCATTGGCTGGTATAGTGGTAGAGGCAATGGTGGGCTCGAATGCAGCTCCGGAGGTACTGGTGTCGTATACAGTTAATTGTATGCTGATATGGTCATAATGTGATCATAAACTAGAACTCACCTTAAACTGATACTCTGTAGCTCTAAGTCAAATCCAAATGGATTGGAAAGCAATACCTTGAACTCCGTAAATTCGTTGGTGACAAGAACTGTGTGGCGGTGAGAGGGTAACTTTTTGTTACTGAAGGGATTGTAGATGAAAGGGTCGCCATCACTGACTGTAACTGCGACTTCGCGCTTAACAGAGTGAGGAGAAACTGCCTTCCTTGCAATTGGTTTAACCGCTTCGATGCTTTTGACGAGATCTACACCCCAGTAGTTGATGTTGGAATCGACATGGCCCGCTTTCTTTCCAGCCGCAACTATTCTTTGTATTGTTGAGGCCAATCTGATTTGTTCGTCTTTGGAGATATATTTATACATTTTGCGCAAGAGAATTGTAGTATATCGAAGCATGGAAGTGTAGTCTAGTTCGGAAGAATAAGAGTCAGTTTGCTAGACGCTAATTAAATTAGCAAGAGTCAAAACAGCGAACCTGGCAGAGCCTCAGAGACTGTTATACATTCCCGAAGAACTTCTATCTGAAGTTCTGGCCAGCCGAAATGAGAAGCTGATTTACTTCGTAATGATTTTGAACTGGGTTGCGTGTATGAATCGGGGCCTTAAATAAAATTGGATTAGCTTCATTTCGTATTGGTATCTCTATACCATCAGTCTTACCTTCGATACCGTATGAATCACAGATTCTCTCTAGGACAAGAAGAATGCCCTTATCATGTCGTCCAGTGTGTTTTCCGTTCCTTCCATCTTCATGCTTTGAGCTGATGACTTTTGTATGTGCTTGTATCAACAAAGGCAATATGATCTGAACGCTCTCTCGCATCAAAAAGGCGGCTTTCCTCTGGAATCCGACGACGGATAGAAGGGATACCATGCAGTTTGTGGCAATGATCTAAATTTGCAAGAAAGAGCTTAATATCGATTTCATACGAAACTTCTAACTTGGTTGCCGTCTTTACCTGGTCCATTACTGGTATATCTCGCATATGATTACCAGCAGCTCGCATGGTCCATTCTGCTATGCTTAGTCGGGTGACTCCGCTGTCTTTAAGCATTTTTGGGTCCATAACCATATGGTCACCTTCTTGTTCATTTTCAGCTACCCCAGATGTCAGCTTGCCTTGGACCAACAGTGCCACCACTTTATCGTTCCAACCACCGTTCATGGCAACTGTCAACAGAAATCGAGCAACTTTAATGCAGGCTTCGACATAAACGAGTGTCGGTAGTGGCAGTACGGATGTGCTGGGTACTTTTGCATATTTCTGCATGACAGATTCATATTTTTGAGGAATTTCAACAATACTTGACGGTAGGCCAGAGTTGGATGGTGTAGAAGACGATTGTTCAGAAGGTTCGTGAGTAGGTGATTCACTTCGAAGTTCGGGAGACATCTGTCCACGAGGGACAATGTGCTATAAGAAATGATTAAGAGCTAGCTTAGATTATGTTAACACAGTCAAGAGACATTTACCCCAACGTCTGCATGAAGGTACTCTAATAGCAGCATGGCACAAATTTGACCTTCCATGGCACTTGCAAGCCATAAAAAGTCAGCAGTTCCTTTACAGATTTCGATAGCCTGATTGTAGCTATGTAATTCGTCATCAGTACAAATCTCAGTCTTGCCGACACGGAAATTTACCTCATACTTACTGTGATACTGCATCAGGAAGCCTTCCAGCTAAGAGATAGAAATCCGCCAGCAGTTTTTGGATCCGTCCTGGTGTCCTTCGCTTTGTTTTGGTTATTTCACCAGATCCAAGCATATTGGAGGCACTGTATGATCGATTCATGGTAGGAGAACGAGGCTGTTCAGAAGGTACAGGCGATTTCGTAGCAGATCTTGTAGCCGATGTGCTGGATCGCTTTAAGAATGATGTGCTTGAAGACGCCATGGGCACTGGCGATGGCATTCTTGCGCTAGATAAATTAGCTGCCGGTGGAGGATTCAGATCGGGGCTGCTCATTGAAGGTTGCGGTAGTACTGACGCACTGGATGGAAAACTAGCTCTTATATTGGTGGGGGGTCCCAACATATTGTTCTGGAGAGGTGATTCCAGCATTTGAAGCATTTCAATACGGTGAGCCTGGATATGGTTGAAAGTTGATTAGCAGCTCATTCAACATATAAAAAGTATCCAATGCACTTACTATCATTTCAAACTGGCTCAACAACTCGCTCGCAAAGTCACACATCATAGTACTCATATAAAATGACATGTTGCCAACGTTTGGAATCATAATCAAGCCTTTAGTGTCATCTGGTTGATTTTCAGTTGGGTCGAATGCGAAACATCTTGTTGCCACTGCCGTAGGATACTAATTGAATCCATTGTTGAGTACAGAATTTAGCGAGAGCTTACATCAATCCGTCATCCGTACCTTGTCGAGGTTCTTTACAAATTGCTCATATCCCTCACTAAGATTTTTATCCTTCCACTCCTGACAATCCATTATGCCGACCACCTGCATAACGTGATTCAAGTCAGAATACAAAGCTACTTGTTGGATATAGGGCTTACAAACTTACACCGAATATTCTTCTATGGGGCTGAAAATCTTCCAAATAAGCTTGATCTCGGCTATAAGAAGTCAGAAACTGAAAGTGAAGCTGGCCTTCTTGGAAGACCTGGCTGCTGAACATGGCTGTTTCAAAGTATTTATATCATTACATCTCTGGAATGTTCCTGTATAATGCCCAGGGTTAATGGCGTACCTGTTGAATCCTTCTTCAGGTCTGGAGTCACGTCTCCTAATCTAACCATTGCAAACTGCTTGACGAGTTCTACATGCTTCCAAAAAGTGGATTTCTTTATAGGTCCTACCGGTACAAGTAAAACACGAATTCGACAAACTGAGGTGATGTTGATGGCTAACTCCATCGTTCCAGTTAAATTCGTTGAGCGGTCCTCAACAGATGATGTGGATTAAGTACGACTGGTGCTAAAGCTCGATGTTCGGTGTTTAAATCTTAAGAGCTTAACGCTTAAATGAATGGATGGAACTTTGTGCCTATCTCACCCGGCTGACATTAATCTATATTCCTTGGCTTTGAGCAAGTAGTAGCTTATTAAAAGTGTACATAAATCTTACATGGAGTGCTTACCAAGCTTGGATCGGGGGCTCTGCCCCGAAGCACGTCAGAAGTTCAAACGCTTAAATGGGAGACCTGTCGCACAGGACAAAATGTTGCTCTTTCTTTCTCGAACAATGCATTGTCCTCCTCTAAATTATTACTTTTTCGCCATCTTCTCGATCATTTTGATATGTGGATTTGTTCTATGTTACAGAGAAATATCTCCATCAACGCGGCTTGCATATAGCAAGTTCGCCAAACAAGAAAAACTTATGGTAACGTCGACATTTTCACGTTTCGTAACATTCCCATATGTTGAACTGACACCGTATAACATATTACATTTTTCTAGGTGCCATCAAAAATGGGAATGCTCATCATCTATTCACCCTCTTTAGTCGTAGCTTCTTTATGTCTATGGCCGACCTTTTTCTACCGGGCATTTTATGGGCTACGACTTGTAACGTTGGCGTCCTTCGTTCACTACCTTAAGCGCGAGCTGGTACGTTTGAATTGGGCGCTTGAAAGGGAGAGTTGAAATAGTTGCTGACGTTAAATGAACAGGAGGTCCTTTTCGTTCACAACTATTCTGGCAATACGGCTTTATCTTCGTCACTGCTTATATCCACCTGTTATGCGCTTTTCACATACGCAACGTATTACTTCACTGAAAAGGTACCAGTAGTCGACTACTCTAAGACCCAATGTCTATGTGGAGCTTCTTTGTTTGTTTTCGGAGAGGGGTTAAATTTCTTACACCACCGTATACTTTCTAATTTACGTCGCCATGGATCAACTCAGTACCAGGTACTCACCAATATCCGTGACTTAATTTCACGCGTCCATGACTAACGTAATTGCAGATACCTCAAGGTGGTTTGTTCAAATACGCTTGGTGTCCTCACTACGTAAGCTATTTATCCATGTACGAGAAGAGATGGTTTGCCTAGGCTAACGCAGATTTTTGTATTTAGCTAGGAGAAATTATGAGTTTTATCGGCTTTGCGTTGATCTCTCAGCATATATTCATTGGTCAACTTCAACTTATATCTGCTGCTTATCTCAGCATTCGGGCGTATAATACGCGAATCTGGTATGAGAAGCACTTTCATGGTGTCGAGAAAAAGTGGTGTTTGCTGCCATTTGTATTTTGAACGAGTGACGCACTAATTTGGCGAATAATTTATATCAGTCTATAATTATGCAGTAAAGATAATACATTTTCTATGATTATTCTCGAAGAACAATGAGTTTGTTACAGCGTGGCAACAGTACAGCCAAACTGTTCCTGCAAAGGTGATATCGGGAAATGGGGTCGAAAATTTCGCTCTCTGCGTGATCAGAAAAAATTCAGGCTTTTCTCTTTTTTGACATTCGCTAAAATCTTACTGCAGTAGACGATTGCACAATGTTTTCAAGACTTGTCTGCTTGAGAGCTGCACACCGTTATAATTCTAGGCTCCCATCAAAACTTACCCCCATTGTAAGACATGCCTCCAGCCAGCAACTTGTGGAATATATAATTCGACCTCACCTTAACTACAAATACATTGCCGAGAATGCAGTCAAGATCAACGAAAATATGAAGCAACGCAACGCATCTGGCGCGGACGCAATGGTGGTGAAGGAATTGTATCACAAACTGGCAGTCATGACCACCGAATTGAATGCACTTAGAGGCCGACGAAATGAACTTACCAAGAGCACAAAGTTGGCAAAGTCGAAAGAGGACAAAGCCGCCCTGATTGAAGAAGCAAAGGCTTTAAAAGCAACAATTCAGGAGCGAGAAATTGCTCTTGCATCTGTAGATAATCAGCTACTTTCCGAGGCAATACAAATTCCAAATGATACTAGTAAAGAAAGCCCAATTGGACCTGAAGACTGTGCACGAGTGGCTAAGATCGTTGGCACCCCAATTGATCCAGATAATCATCCTTTTCCTATCGCCGACCACCTGACTCTTGCCAAAAAGCACGACATGGTCGATTTGGAGACTGCAGCCTTGGTATCCGGTGCCAGCTTCTACTATCTCAAGAATTATGGTGCTTTACTGGAGGTGGCGTTGGTTCAATACGCGATGCACAAGGCAGTTGAACATGGATTCAGTCCAGTTATCACCCCTGATATAGTGCGAACATCCTTTGCTTATAGTTGCGGATTCCAGCCACGCAATAATGAAATGTCCCAAATATACGATGTAACAACACCCACCATGGATGCAGATAGCCCGGCATTGTGTTTGGCAGGAACAGCTGAAATTCCTCTGGCTGGTATGTTTGCCAAGAAGATTTTAAATGAACAAGAATTGCCTAAACAAATGGTTGGATTTGGTCACGCTTTCCGAGCTGAGGCAGGCGCCCGAGGAGCTGATACCAAAGGTCTATATCGAGTACATCAGTTCTCCAAGGTTGAACTGTTTGCAGTTTCTCGTCCTGACCAAAGTGAAATGATTATGGAAAAGCTGCTCAAGCTTCAAGAGGACATTTTTACAGAGTTGGGACTCTGTTTCCGGTAAATACATTAAAAACTGCTACATCGCCAATGTTTGTTAACGCTAATTTTGCTTCTTGTCAACAATCAGAGTGTTGGATATGCCAAGTGAAGAATTGGGCGGTAGCGCCAACCGCAAATTCGATATGGAAGCATGGATGCCTGGTAGAAGGGCATGGGGCGAAGTAAGTTAAATACTATCATGTCCTGTTAGGCGCCAGATAAATTGTGCTTACGAACTTTTCGTCATAGATTTCATCTACCTCAAATTGTACAGACTATCAAGCTAGGCGACTTAGTATCCGATATAGACCGCGAGAACCAACAGCGCCGTTAGAGTTTTGTCATACCTTAAATGGAACAGCCATAGCCGTTCCAAGAGTTTTGATTGCCATCATAGAAAACTTCCAAGACAAGGATGGTAGAATAGAAATTCCAAGTGCATTGCGCAAATGGCTACCTGGAACCCCTACGCATATTTAAATGAGCATAGAATAAAATCCTCAAAGTTGTGGGGCTACTGCCTTGCAAACATCATCCAGACTGCGTCGATTTTTCTGTCCCACATCAGGAGACCAGGTGTGGATAAATACTGCAAAAGTGGTAAAAAGTGTGGTTTTTTTCATCTTTCTTTTCCTTCTTCTACTTCAAAGTATTACGACAGAGCGTTGGAGCCTACCCAGGGTGTGTCCAACAGCACCTAATGTCCAACAGTACGGACAGTAGTAATAGTGCACTTGATTCGTCCAAACTTTCACTTGGTATAGGGATTACAGCAGCGCTATTAGTCATAGTTGGCGGTATGTCGCAAATACGAAGGAAAGAACCGAGGTCTATGACAGCGTCTAACCCCGTAATAGCTCTTCTATGTCTACAGATACTCCGTTACAGATACCTTGATATCCATAACCAATTTTATGGTGTCTCTCAACCATCCCATATAGGCGTTTTGGCAAATACAACCCTTTCAAACAACAGCATTGAACTTCTTCCAATACATTCCTATGTCGATATAGAAGAAAATGTTTCCAACAGAGGAGATTATGACATTTGCGCTGTCTGTTTGGATCAATTTGAGGAAAACATTAGTCAAGTTCGAAAACTTCCATGTAATCATATATTTCACGCTGCTTGTATCGGTAAGTATGATGTAAAATTTGTCGAACTAGGATGAGGAGCCATGATACTAATGGCCACAACAATTTTAAGATCCTTGGTTGAAGGACAGGAGCGGGTTTTGCCCCATATGTAAAGCGAGCGCACATATAAAAGCAAAGCAGAAAGATAAAGGCGCTCACGAGGATGAGATTGAGCATTCAGCTGCGGTCACTCAAAGAGAAGACTTCCAACAACACCTCATAGGGCTGCGGACAGAACTAACACCGCATCGACCGCCACCTTTGGATGAAAATCCATAACCACAATTGTTCGTCGAGTTGTTTTATTTTGTGTAATTTTCTCTAATATTCCAATTTTTGGAACAACCTTATCCGTTAAGTAATTAATTATTATGTATTTTCTATAATGTACAAAAGTTTGAGGAGCTTGTCTTGAGCGTGACGCTTTCTTCGTCAAAAGCTATATCGAGTATTTAACACTGTTTATTAAGAAATATTTGACACAATATTAAAAACGAACTCACTGCAAACTGTATATTTAAGTTTGGTTAAACGGATGACAAGTCGGTCTAGCAAATTTACAGTCTCATTGCGATTGCGTTCCCAGTCAAACATGTCATAAGTATCCAAGTTTAAAAATGGCAGTAACTATCTCGGACACCTAGAGGACCGTACGAGGTATGGAAGCTTGGTGACCCTGAAAGCAATGTGTGCTACTGACTACTGGAGTTATGTTCAACGTTTTTCTCTTTGACTTACTTTGTTGGGCACTATGACCTCTTTTTCATTGCTGATGATTTGATACGCTGACTTGCTATATCATGAGATACATATAATTTTTTAAAATCGATTTCGTCCATCCTAATTAGATAGTCGTCTTATCGTGGGCTCCGTGATGTGCGCTCTGCTATACAATTCCACTGGGCTGTAACCCAGTCCCTCAACTGCCTGGGAAACGAAAATGAGCACGTGACCTAGTTTTTTTCTTTTTTTTCGTTTGGGTTGTAGCTTTTGACCTTTTAGAATTCAACTCAAGTTTTCCTAACCTTCGCCACACATGTTTGCTGCAAAACGTACTGCAACATTGATTGTCACACGATCGACGGTCAATAGATTGCAGCAGGCTGCAGGCTATGCCAGTAAAAAGACTGTCAAGGAGAACCCTAATGCCCTTGATTTGCACGAAGCCATTCGAATTTTGAAGGCAGTTGAAGTCGGTCGACCACAACACCAAATTGAAATGCATGTTCAATGCAAAATAGAAAAATCAACTCCTCCTATTCGAGGCTCTATTTCTTTACCACGAGGCGTCAAGCAAGAAGCATCAATATTAGTGTTCGCTGAAGGCAAGAAGGCTGAAGAAGCACGAACGGCTGGTGCGGCTTACGTTGGTGGACAGGAACTAATTGAACAAGTTAAAAATGGAGACATCAAGTTTGATAAATGCCTTGCAACACCTGACATGCTTCCAGCTGTCGCTAAGATTGCTAGAATACTCGGTCCAAAGGGACTCATGCCTACTTTGAAAAAAGGTAAGCATAGGTAGTTTATAAGACCATGTCTGGATTTTTCGGGAAAGTCTAAATAGGATATACAGGAACTGTCACCGAGGATATCTTCAGTACCGTGCAAAAATCAAAAGGCTCCTTCGATTTCAAGGGCGACAAAAATGGTGTTTTGCACACTGGGTTTGCTCGTGTCAGTTTTACATCAGAGGAAATTGAAGGTATGAACATATCTATATCATGTCACTGAACGGTGCTGTGTTGACTAATAGCCGCCGTCCTCCATTTGTAGCCAATTTGCGAGCAATTCTTGAGGAAGTCAAGGTGTTTGGAAAGGCACACAACTTGAAAGGTAATGTTTAAAGTGACGGGGATGATTTCTTTCAAGTCATGACAACGATCTCTTACCACTCTCATGTTAATATAGGCGTCATTCGCAATGTCGTTTTATCCTCCACGCGAGGACCTGGTATTCACATTTCTGGATCTCAACAATTATAATCCATGACTTGCGTGTATAACCTTCATAATAGATGAAAAAATAGAAATCTCAACATATTCAACTACATTAAAAAGAAAAGAATGCCCTTAGCTTCAATGTTGAAATTTTGCCTATCGATATCGGGATTGCCTGTTTGAGGCACAATTAGGTCACGCAGCAAGTGGGCAGTGCCTGCAACAGGGGAGAGCATAACACATCAAAGACAACAGGATTTCTTTTTTTGTCTATTTTGCTGCTTTTTTTTTTTTATTACAAGAATTATGTACATTAAAAGCAAGGAAAACATAAAGCAAGTACCGCTTCACTTTCGTCAAGTCAACATACAACTAGACTCAGATAACGGTCTAGGCGCTCATTCGATGAGCGTGTGACCGAAGCCGTGTGTATTATACCATCATCTGCTAAATTCGTGCTAAATACTGACTCTCGAGAGATCCTATGTGACATTATATAATCATCACAGTCCTTGGCTCGAGAATCAATATAGGCCATGGTTTCGTCGTTTATGAACTCTTCGCCATGCAATCTATGCAATTGTGTGAGTTGTGCGAGTATGTGGTCGGGAGTAGGTCTCTGTGCTGGATAATGCGAAAGGCAACTTTTGGTGATGGCCCATAACTCGTCCAACATACCAGGTACCGCTTCAATTCGATGTACGTCTTTGTCCAGCAACGCATTGTCCGGGAAGGTCACCCGGGAGACGAGTTGCCATAATATGATGCCCAGTGCAAATACGTCGGAAGCAGTTGAACGTCCCATGGTTGGAACTTCAGGAGCAATATAGGGATGCCGTCCGTGCGTACTACGGGCTTGCTCACCATCTTGTACACAGCTTGCATAGGCGAAATCGATGATCATTGGAGATTCCGCTTCTTGCATGAGAAGAATGTTTTTTGGGTGAAGGTTATTATGTATCCACTGATGTGAATGCAAGACACATAGGTGCCCAGTAGTATCCTCCATCATCTCTAGTATCTCTTTCCATCGAGTCGGCCGTGACCTCGCAATATTTTGTTCAAGATTACCAAACTCGGAGTATGTCATGACGATCATCAAGCTACCATCTGCATCCACCGTTACGCCATGATAGAAACTTTCTAGAGTAACTTGGAAATCAGACGATGTGAGAAGTACTAACTGAAAAAACGCAAGCGGCGAAGAATAATGTCAATACAAGTTGAAACAACGAGAGGTGGGGAAAGCCCCTCCTGATTAAAACAATAGGTTAAAAAGTTCCAACGTACCTCGCTATCCAAGTCGGGGTCAACTCTTTTTAAGGCATAGTGTTGGTACATTTTTGGGGTACTATCGCGAAGTCGATAAGGTGGATTAAAGATGGCCAGTTGTGTACTTGAGTTACCACTATGACCAAGTTCTCCGTCTGAAATAAACCATAAGGATGGAAAAAATGACAAGTAATCGGCTTCACTCCATGATGCTCGATTTTGTTGGTCGCAAATGGCTCGAAGAAGCTGGCTGTGTGCTTTTGGCATTCTGTACCTCTCGATCACAGAGTCCATAAACAGGTCCAAACCAAGTATAGTGAGCATTTTGACCGACGTCACCAGCCGCCAGCAAGAGTACCACTCATATACTGAATCAATATCCTACAACACAAAAGGGTATAAGAAAAAAGTTGCAAGTTTTCGAGCCAAACGACACTGTTGCGCTATTCTCAGATATATTTCAAGTGGTAACACACTTACGCCAGAATAAACTTGGCGAGTCTCTATATCGTACTGTTCAAATGCCGCTTCGTATCCATCGTATTTCGGCGACGTAGCAGTTAAGAAAGATAAAAGTGGATGGTCGTAAAAGGCGTCAAGGTCGTAGAGGCTGGGATCGCGCATAATCAGTGGTAAAGCATAGTTTCTCAAGAAGCTGATCTTCAACAGGTTATCAACGGAGTTAGTGTCTTTTGCCAGTTGTGGTGATGCTGACAATGGCTTAACATCATCTCTTAGCATCACTTCCAAAGCTTCTTGGTTGAGAAGAAGAGGAAGAGAGTACGGAAAGCACCAAAAAAAAGGGAAAGAGGAAGAAGAAAGGTTTTAACATGGGCTCCCCCCAGAGATTGTCTGCATAAGAATGGCGGAGCGAACGGGCCAGAACCTCGATCGACCCATCACACCGCATTTGGGGGAGGGGTGGGACGATGAGGGAGGAGGCTTTTTTTTCTTTTTTTTGGGTGATTGCCATGGTCGCAAACTACAGAACGACATGGAAATTCAAACATTATCGAGGATACATGCTATAAAAATGAATACACGGTCATCTTCTTGCTACAGCAGCAACTCTTATTGTTTTACTTTCCATGTTTAAAAACCATCACATACGTTTAACCATTCCCAACCCCATACACTGGTATCGAAACCCCAATGTACAAGGCGACCACGTCAAAGTACACTGTTGATAAAATCTTCCATATCAAAGCGTACCAATGCGGACAAGTGGTCTTCTGTTAAGCAACAGCAATGTGAACTTACAAATCTATGCTCGGTATTGCCTCGAAACGCTTCTGTTCGCTTCTTCACATCACGCCTCTGAAAGCGAGGCACACCCTGTGACAGTCTCACATCGACCTATTGTGCCGCTGATCTCCCACCAAGTTCGTAAGCTAGCATGATACCAAACCAGAGGTTCATATAGATTGCTATATAGCATATCTGAAGACAAAATGTGCTCCTGTTGATTCATATACACAATCGGGATGCTTCAATGGTTTCTGAAAATACTGGTTGGCTCGGTCAAACCGATGACTCAAAACCTTGTCACATTGATGTTAGCTAGAAACCTTCCCATTGTCAGCTGCTTACACATATGAGGACCACCTTCCACGCAGATAGAGCGGGTTCATCGCCTGAAACAGAGTTGCATATATGATCAATGGCCCATTATTAGGAGAGTCAATGTTATTCTACAGCCACATCAAATCGGGTATCGGTTGACCGAAGGGATATAACACATCTGTGATGCTGCAGCAAGGACAACTGTTAATTATAGCTTCTGCTTTGCATAGCATCTACTCTATTATTTTTATACGAAGGTATGCTTAATCAGCTGTATAAGGCAGCAGGTTTTTTGGTTCCCACAATGTCTGTTCAAACTCGACACCCTGGTCAAACAGAATACCTCAATTTTTGAATATTTGATTGGCCCAAAGTTTGATAATTCTTTGGACCCACCATAACTGTTTATTCCCCAAATGAACGCCATTGCGAAAGATTTTCTGCTGAACAATGCTCATTTTGCCGTAGTCGGGGCAAGCACCAATCGTTCTAAAGTTGGTAATCAAGTGTTACGATGGTTGGCATTTCACCCCTAATTGTATGAGTGTGAAAAAGAAGTTTGGCGTCTGAATATTCTTGTTTCATTGCTTCCTATGCCAGGTACCAAGACCGAAAGCTCCCTGTAACTCCAATTAATCCTGTACGTAGATACGGTTTCCCTAACTTTGCATATCTTTCACTACTTACACTTCTAAACTCCTCAGAAAGAACCGACGGTAGAAGGCCTTCAGTCGGTCACTTCGGTATCCGAACTCCCAGACCCTAAGAACACCGCATTATCCATCATTACTCCTCCGAGTGTCACCCTTAAGACACTGCAAGATGCACATGCTGCTGGCATTACTTATGTATGGCTACAGCCCGGAACGGACAATGAAGAAGTGATTTCATATGCCAAGCAGAATGGCTTCAAATTTGTAGCAGGAGGTCCATGCATTTTAGTCATGGGTGACTCTCTTTTACAACAAGGAAGTCGTCTGTAAAAAATGTCTTTGTTTTCTCAATGTAGTTATTTACCACTGTGTTGTCATCATGAGTATGACATGATCAGACCATGGATTCGTAATTTCCAATGACTCTATCTGGGAATGGAGACTTGGTTCACTTAAACTCCTCGGATTCCCTTGCGAGATGTGACCCCTAAATGAAATGTCTGCGGTCAATAAATTGAGAACAAATATCTCAGCAAATCTACACTGACGTTCTTCGGTCGTCTTTCAAGTTCTTTTGTGGCGTGCATTGTCAACACCCGTATTGTTCTTTCGACTCCTCTCTGGATCTATTGCCTTCTATAAGATTTGTCAGTCGTGAGTGAAACCTTGGGTAACGTGAACGAGGTACTCCGTTGGGACCTGGACTTGGAAACGGCTGATGATCAGCAAACCCCTATCGTCCAAAGCTTTACAACATACTAGAAGGGTATTACCATCAATCTCGCGTAGGAAAATGAAATGGAAACAATAGTAATGGCCTTTTGAGAGCATGGATTTTTATTGTTCTATTTGCATTGAATGAAAAGTTAAAAAAAAAACCAGAGAGTAAGGGCTAGGCTAAACTGGTACAAATGTGGTATGAACATTAATGAACTTCAGATATACCAACTGGTGCCTGTGCTCGAATGATCCGAATATCATCACTTTGAAATTGTTCATCCATTTCCTCAGTCGGAATGTACTGCAACGTGTAAGTATGTCGCAGAGAATCCAAAAACTGCTCCTCAACTGGTTCATTCCGTACTTCATATGCCATCAGCAACACCGTGGTGGGTTTCATTACTCGATGCAGTGCTTGTAGGAGAATAGTGTGAAGTGATGGTTCCCAAATGCAGTCCGAAATTAGTATCATATCCCAATTTTGTTCTTCAAGGGCTGAAGTCGGCGTTTCCCAATCGTAACCAGCTACTGTCGCCGTCGAGTTGTTGCTTTGGACATTGTGTTGCAAAAGCTTCAGTCGATCCGATTTGTCGGTCAGTACAATATTTGCACTAGGCAAGAAACGAGCCAAAGACATGCCAACAATGCCAAGTCCAGCACCAAGTTCCAAAATATTACTCTGATTCGTAATAGGTTGCTGTGCAAGTGATTTTTCCAAATATCTTGCAAGAACATACGACGAGTCCCAAATTGTGCCAGCGACGCCAAGGGACCTGTATTTTTATTTTTGATTTTTGTTGCATGAAAAGCTGAGTCAGAAAGCCTTGAGCCAACGCGACTCCTTACCACTTCATATCGCGTTTGTTACGTTACCATTGACCAGTTGGATCTTCGTGAATTGCTAAAGGAGGTAGATTGTTCGCAAAATCATAGTCTCTGACCGTGAGCGACATTGCGTAAACTAAATGAACCAAAAACATCTTTTGTTAGTAGAATCCCAGCCATCTGACCGATCCCACGATCACTCCTAGCCTACATTTCGCTTAGTAGCCAAATGTATAAAGAGTCTGATCAGTTACCTCGTAGAATGCTGCGGAGACAAGGCGGATTTTACGACGAAGACGACTGCCCTCCAAACGAAGTCAGTGCTCCAGACTCCGTTCCAGCTGTTGACCCCCAGCCGTCCAAAAGTCTAATAAGGACAAGGAGCTCTCTAACCCACAAGCCTTACGCTCAACCATTCTGTAAAATATGCTTTTCTGATGAAGAAGTTGATGACAACAAGGGTCAGCTATGTAGCCCATGCAAATGCCGTGGCTCAATGTAAGTAACTGTAAGCTTTGACTTCCCTTGTTGGCTGAATATCTGATTACATTTGGATCTTTTATAGGCAATACGTACATGTCAGATGCCTAGAAGAATGGAAAAAAGAACAACAATGTTTACGGCGACCAGTACAATGCGAGCAGTGCTCACATTTATATCTGTCTAGTCCAATATCATTATCGCGACAAGTGGCTCACTGGGGTACGTTTAAAGTTTCATCTTATGGCATAAAATTTCGTGAAATGAAACCTGCGACCTGCTTGACAAACCTACCTTAGAAAATGTCTACCATATCCTTGGCACGTAATATTAACATATCTTGCCGCTCTTTCTGCCGATCAATTTAACAGTCTACGTTATCACCCTCACGTGCGCGGTATTCTACGCGTATGTAGTTCTCTATGGTCTACCGATGAAGTTATTCGTTCATGTACTTGACCTCAGCAACGATTCTGTGGTTTACGTAGCAGAAGGCACGCATATCTCCATTCGACGAGCATACGAACTGGTACGACCCATGACTCTAAAAGTACTGTATACCGTGGATACAACACATCTTTTGCTTGGTTTTATTTTGTTTGGTTTGGTGTCAGCCACTTCATTCCCTGGCTTTGGAATAGTGTGCTTGTCCCTGCTGCAAATTAGAGCTCTCCCATCGCGACAAGGCGTGTCGGATCTTCACGCAACTCATAATACGGTGGTGATGATCGCACTTTGCGGAGCTTTCAAGGGCGTTTACGAACTTTACAGTCAGGTTGAACAGTCAAGCCCAAGAAGACTACCAGCTCGAAGACAGCTTACACAAGATCTGGATTCACAATGATGTAAAAGCAAGACCGTAATTTTTTTTTTGTTTGAAATAAGCCAACCATCCCCCCCCCTTGCCCGTAGATAAATTATCCTTGACCTGTAAATTTTCAATTTCCCAACCTTTCCCCTTTTCTCAACCAACTTTTTGCACTGTAGAAAATTCAACATCTTCAAATTAAAACTTATTCATGCTCACCTCTACATCTCCTGAGCAGCCAGCATTAGGTGCTCAGTCGCCTTTGACAAAGGCACTGGCAAAGCCTACTATCGATATTTCTCCTTCAACTCCCTTATCACGCAATTCACCTACCTTACAATCTCTCAACCGAATTCTCAACCGCACATCCAGAAAAGTGACTCCATCTACGCCAAGCAGTATGTTTTCAAGTGACTATGAGCTAATATCGCTTTTTTGATTATTATTCAATTATTAATTGCTATCCTTTTTCCCTACTTTGTCTCAGCTCCTTCAATTCCCATCACTCCGATGGCCCGCCTTGGCGTCGCCGCTACACCTCGTTCATCCCGACCCACACCACGTAGTCCTAGAGCAACACGTTCTCTTGATCAACTGGCTATGTATCGACGCACCAGTATCACCAAATCAGCAACTCCAGGTACCTATCAATATTTCCAATCTTGATCATAGTATTTTTAATTGGATAGGTGTCGGTGATCACGCTGGCTTATTTTTTTTCAACTGGGCCTAAATATTTTGCCATGTTTCCCATACAGCTGCCGCCGCCTCACCAGCGACTGTCATGGAGAGCCCTCGCCGGTGTCAGGAAATACAGTCTCTATGTAGGCGATTTACATTCAAACACACTACGCTCAACATGAGTTCCAGAGCCATTGTCAACGGTAACAACGAGACTATGCGTGATTTTTTACAAGATCTAAAGGAACGAAATAGAGAAGAACGAGTGCGCCACTACCAAAACGAAAGAAAACAGGAACGAGAAAAGCGCTGGTATCGCCTTCGAGGAAGTAATGTATCATTCAATATGATTTGATGTTATTCATGCCGTAGTGAGGCTTGACATATCATATGATTATTCAACAACAACTGACTGACTGATTTGTTTCACACCCTGTAGTCAGAATGCCTTGGGAACTGGAAGGTTCCGCCAATGATCGTTCAACGCAGGCTGGTCCTCTCCATTTGATCGCACGGCCTGATGGTGGCTCACTCGCACGATCAACCTTGACTCGCCAGCCAACCTTGCAAGACATTTGCTTATCGTTCAAACCAGATGATCAGAATTATGAACAACGAGGTTCCTGGCATATTCAAGCTAAAAAAGCTCGAAAAGAAGAAGAGAAGTTCCGACAAGAGAAGCTAAAGTGGTACAAGAATGCCCGCATTGCTTTGCTGACCGATAATACTTCAGAGATGCTTCAGCCTGGACCGCATGCCGTTTTTGCCACAGATATAGCCACCTTCATACCCATCCATCGCTGTAACGAGTGCTATTCAGACGACTGCCTTCATCAATTTGAAAAACTAGCCAGCTATCGCGGTAAAGTTAATATTCTCGCCCGCCGATCGGCCAATCGAAAAATGCAATTAAAGATCAATACCCGAAAACCCAGTTTAGACTTTGCCGACTGGGCGAGTCGTGGCCAGCGATGGAGCCAACTTCGACTGCAGAACTTTTTGAATCAAGCAAAAATCGCTCGAGGCTGGGAGATGTTGAAACGCCGAAGAGGTAATGGGATGTTTTCTCAAGTATGTACCACTATCGGTGACAGGGCACTAATCGTTCTCTTTTGACAAACAGTAGCAGAACAAGCAGCAGAGCCTCGACGGCCGAGCTCCAAAATTGAAAAGCAAGTTCAAAAGGCGAAGGGCGATTTGGAAATCGATTGGGATCAAACTGTACGGGCACCCAGCGACACCAACAAATACCGGCCAAAGAAATACAATGGTCGCATTACGCCCATGGACGACGGCAAGGCTGGCAATCCACTGGATAGTATTCTCGTTATGACGGATAAGGATGCATCGTCAGCAGCCATTATCACCATTCAAACCATTGGGCAGGTCCTCCTTCACCAGAGCCTGAAAACATTGTTCTTCATGGCCAATGAGGCAGTTCGTGCATTATCTAAGGAAGCCGATGTTAATCTTGCGTCATCTCTTGAAGACTATCTTTCCATCGATATTCTTTGCGACGAAGCGATGAACGTCAAGGGCGTTTTGGAATATATCTTCCTCAAGCGATACCTTTGCGTCAATAAGATCGTGATTCCTGAAAAATATCAACGGCAAGGTTTTGGAACTACCATGATCCGACGTGTAACCCTCCTCGCAACCTGGCGACAAAAAGATCTTTTAGTCTATGCTCCTCCAAACACTGTTCCGTTTTATACCAAATGGGGATTTGATCTCTGTAAAGACATGACTGCAGACGATGACTCGGTGGTGATGATCAAGCGAGTTGCTGCCCCTGAACGTGCAGAGTCATATGGTTTCTCTCTTGGCAAGTGTGATACGCTACGTTAAGAACCCAGTTTCTCCCATTATTTTTGTGTCCTTTCACTCACCGTACTCGAATACCATTTGAACATTTTTGTTTTCATTTTTGTCTGTTTCTTTGTTTTGGTCTGGCTGGCTGCGTATGTAATCCCATAAGTTTCTTTGTCACAGCGGACCTTTCGGCAAACGGGTAATTCAACAACCTCCTTAATTTTTATGGAAAAAATAACAGTGACTTTTTCAGCACTTAAAAAAAAAACCGGGCCACCATTCATTTGGAAAATTCAATCCGTTGCCATTTAACTTATTGTTATATTAATCCTTTCGGCATGACAGCTGCCTTGCTTTCGCAGCGCTTGCTGCTACGTTCATCTCTCACATCTACCCGATTTTTATCTTGCACTCGCCCCCGCCCATGCATGATCATACCCAAGGTTTCGTTGCAGCCTAGACCCATTGCTAGTCGGTTGTGGATGTCGACGAAAGCTGCCACCGAAGCCATCGAAAAGAAGGCTGCGGCGGACGCTACTGCTGCTGCTGCTGCCAAAGAGAAAAAAGCAGATTCTCAAGCTGTTCGCCGTTTACTGCAGTTAGCCAAACCAGAAGCAAAGAATATCAGCGGTAAGGGGATTGACCCATTCTTGTTAAATTATATTATGACACATACCGTCGGGTACCCAATACTGAACCCGTTCCGTCTTCCTAACAGCTGCTATTGCCTTACTCGTGATATCCTCTGGAATTACCATGGTACCGTATTCATCATAGCGCCTATCTCAATTGTCCATGCTTTACTCATTCTTCTTATTTCAACACCACTCTGTAGTCCGTGCCATTTTCCATGGGCAAAATTATCGACTTGGTCACAAGGCCCGATGTAAATGAGTTCGCTGGTCTAACCATGCCGCAATTTTTTGCTGTCATCTCGGGTATCTTTGTGATTGGTGGTGTGGCCAACATGGGTCGAGTGATGCTTTTCAGAATATCAGGAGAGCGTATCATTCAACGTTTAAGAAACAATCTGTATGGCAGCATTCTCAGACAAGACATGTCCTTCTTTGACAAGAACCGAAGTGGCGAATTGATATCTCGTTTGGCTGTTGATACTGCTGTTGTTGGCAAGAGTATTACGAATAACATCAGTGATGGACTTCGGTGAGTTCAGGTTCCTTTGTTACGCCTAGTACATCGTCACGGCATGACTGACGTCCATCTCTAGCGCTATCGCCACTGCAACCGTTGGTTCAACCATGATGTTTTATGTCAGGTAAGACGAATGCTGGGTGATAAATGGCGTAAGTGTAAATAGCTCACTCATCCCATGCCTGTTAGCCCTCACCTCACGGGTATCATGCTTCTCGTTGTACCACCTGTAGCTGGATTCGCCATCTTGTACGGTCGATATGTAAAGACGCTGTCGAGACAAACACAAACTGCTCTAAGTGAGATCACCAAGGTTGCTGAGGAGCGTATTGGCAACATTCGCACTGTGCAAGCCTTTGCCAAAGAGCCCACTGAAGCTAACCGCTACTCGTTAAGGGTACAAGATGTTTACAGCTTGGCGAAGAAAGAGGCGCTTGCTAGTGGTGTCTTTTTCGGTGGAGCAGGATTGTCGGGCAACATGGCCATTCTTGCTGTGCTTTGGTATGGTGGCCATTTGGTAATGGAAAATGCCATCACGGTTGGTGACTTGGCCTCCTTTATGCTGTATACTGCTTACGTTGGATCTTCCTTGGGAGGATTGACTTCGTTCTACTCTGAAATTATGAAAGGCATTGGTGCATCGTCTCGACTTTTCGAACTCCTCGATAGAAAGCCCATGATTACTACTGAATGTAAGTGTGACTCAAGTTTACGCTATGGTATTTTTTTTTCAGTTTCGCGCTCACATCATGTATACGCTCACTAGCTGGATTGGCCAACTTTGATGTCCAAAAATCCATCCGCTTTGAGAACATTGATTTCACTTATCCGGCTAGACCCCATTCACCCATCTTTAGCAATATGTCACTCACGGTTGATCCAGGAACAGGTTTGTCCTTTTTTTTTGTGTGTGGGTCATGCATTGTTTGGACATCAACTTACAAACATTCCCAGTTATTGCTGTGGTCGGACCTTCTGGATCTGGAAAATCAACCATTGGTTCTCTCCTCCTCCGTTACTACGACCCTAATGGCGGTACCATCCATATTGGAGACCACAACATCAAGGATATCAACACACGATGGTGGCGTGAGCAAGTCGGCTTGGTGTCGCAAGAACCCGTGCTCTTCGCTGGTACGATTGCGGACAATATCGCCTACGGTGTTGAGAATGCCACTATTGAACAAGTCAAGGAAGCGGCTGTTAAAGCGAATTGCGCCTCGTTCATTGAACGATTCCACGATGGATATGAGACGTTTGTCGGCGAGCGTGGCATCAGCTTGAGCGGCGGTCAAAAGCAACGGTAAGTGGAAAATGAGGTTTGGTTTACTTCAATGGGGATGTAAACTGATCCACACACCGCCTTTTTTTAGTATCGCTATCGCAAGAGCTCTGCTGAAAAACCCAGCTGTTTTGATTTTAGACGAAGCAACCAGTGCATTGGGTAAGTGACCAACGCAGCTTCATAAAGACTTCAGAACTGAGGTTAAAAAAACAAATTTCCCGTTTGCAGATGCTGAATCAGAGGCATTGGTTCAAGACGCTTTGAACCATCTTATGAAGGGCCGAACCGTATTCACCATTGCACATCGTATCTCGACCATTCGCTCGGCTGACCTTGTTGCTTGTCTCGACGGCGGTCGTATTGCTGAATTGGGCACCTATGATGACCTTTTGTCACGCGAGAATGGAGTATTCAAGCGCTTGATGGAGCACCAAACTATGGTTCAACCCAGACCTATCGCATCTACCACCGAATGGGCGGAAGACGAGCAGGAAAAGACCTGGAAAAAGGAAGAAGCGTATTAGACTGTTACATTTAGAAACCCTCTCCCCTCTCTATGTTTAGACATAAAAATTGTATATTATTATTTTGAGCGAGTCATTGTCTTGCCTTTCGGAGTTGCTCAGAAACCGGCCGGAATGCGTGCCGTGAGCCAAAACACAGTCCATTTTGTGAGAAACGTTGTTTAATTTGCATTCAGGTGATAGTACGTAAAACTAAAACGCTGACACACGGTGGAATTACTAACAGGTAGGGGTTGGGTGAGTTGGATTTGTAGTTACGTGAGGGAAGAGAACGCATGAGGAATTGAAAAGAGAAAAAAAATAGAGTCGGTAGAAAACATGGGGTTGGTAGACACAGCTTTCGAAACTGCTTTCTAAAGCACTTCATATGCTGGTGTCCATTGAGATTCTTCTATCAAAAGCGTTCGGGGTTATGGTTAGAGGATAAGATCCAAAGGGTGGGGGTGTCGGGGGGTCCAGGTCTATGGAACATCCCTCATTTTACAAGCTGTCGATTCTGTGGAATGAACGACCACCCTTTGGTCTTTCATTCAATTTTGGATTATTCTTCGCAAGGATATCTAGGAATGAACAAGGTGAGATAAGTAACAGCCTCACTGCTGAGCCCCGCAACCTCGGCCAACATACCTTTGTCCTTCTTGGCGTGATCGAAACTGCAGTCATGACGATCAGGATAGCGGTGAGCATCACAAAAGATATAATCACATTTGCATTTGTTGGTGGTTTGCTTTGCTAGAGGAACCTATTGGAAGGTAGTTCAGATGATAAGGAGGGGTTGGTCATGGGAAAAAAATATGGATGGATTGTGACCTCAAAATAATAATAAAAAAATCCCCCAGTCCTTACCTTGATTCGACACTTGAAGCACCTTCCTTTGTTCTCCTGTACAGGTTTGGACGGCGTATCATCATTAGGAAGATCGCTGCTTGATTTGGAAGCTTCTTGTTCGGAGGACGCAATCGGTGTATTATCAACTACAGGTGGAAGTTGCGGTTCATCTCTGACAGGCGCAACAGCGGGAGAAGATTGTGCGGTGTTGAGTATGGGTACATCTAGAATAAAGGAGAAACGTAAGATTGTTTTGTAAGTATTAGCAAATCATGGAATGCCGCCTGCGGAAGACGAGCATGGACCGTTGAATCTCACCTTTCTTCTGCGATTGTGACTTGTCCTTGAAACACTTTGAACACATATTATTGTAGATGGGGTTTCCGTAAAATCCGCAGCCTGCGATGCATGGCATTGGCATATCGGGAGTATCATTCTTCTGCTCCATGGAATGATTATAAATGGAAAATGGATAAGAAAATGTAGAAAGTGGAGAAAAATAAAATAGATTACAGCGAGGAAAAAAAGTTAGAGTCGTAGACGTGCGCTAGCGAAGTTGAAATTGCTAAGCAGCAAGCATGGACGGACTCATCCACGTCATCGTCTGAGTTGACCTCATCCTTTTTTCCAGTCTGCGCCGACCCCGTTCAGCCTACCACACTCGAACTGCGAGATGGAATAGAATGTAGGAGTTGCTCAGCTCATGGTTACTGTTGCCTTCTATCACCGTCTGCTTGATTGAATCTTATCAATCCCTTCTGAACACGGGGGGTTCTGAGAAATTTCCAATTGTCTTACTTTGTTGTGTCTGCGAAATTTCTGTGCAGCTAATTTTTTTTTGCCTCGGTCGACTGACAGACCTGACTGACTTCAGTGCATGGGCTCGTCTGCCTGACCTGACCTGACTTGACGTGACCTAACTTTATTATGGTCTTACAGCAACTACATTCTATCCAATTCTTCATCTATACTTTTCCGCTGATATTTTTTCATTTGTAAAGGGTTATGCAATTCCTCCTTATCTCATCTAATCCCTACCCTCAATTTTCCGACCAAGGTGGTTTTTCCTGTCTCCCCACAGTATTGACGACCTGTTGTCATCGGCATGCTCATTCTAAGTATGGTAGAAGCCCTCGTTTACCTTCAATACATCCTAGCCTGGCCTTTCAACGGGCAGGTACTCGAGTTATAAAATTGCCTGAAAGAGGGAGGTAGGGTATGGTATGTGTAGAGAGGAAATGTTACATTCACTCATTGTCTGCGGTCCAATCAAATTACCCAAATCTGGTGTTATCTTCTGCTATGATGTGAAAATACGAAACATCACATTCAAGGCGGGTAACTCAAACGAGCAGCAGGCCAAGAAAAGCCGATACAGTGACTGAGGCGTACTCGGGTGACTCCTTCTGTGCCAAACGAAGCATGTGACATGGTAGCAGAGGCAAAGAGGTGTGATTGGTGAGCTGGAGCAGGAGAAGTGATGGAAGATCAGCACAGCGTTAATATGACACAGCGATTATCATTGGTAGGAAGCTGGAGGGCTTTTGTTGGCTTGAGTCATACGTCTCATCGGTGATTAGAATCTAGGTGCAACTTCATTTGATTGGCGGAGATGGGCAGCTCCAGGGATTATGGGTCATGGTTAGTTATTTTGCTGTGCGACAAATTTTTTTTTATTTCGCACCCTTTAAAACCACGCACTCCCATCTCAATCATCTTACTTTTCCTCCCTTCTTTGTCAATCCATACCTTTTTTTCACTTTACTCATCGACTCTTTCACTACAATATGGCTGTCTAAACTCACCCTTTAGGCTTCCTATTGTGCTTCAACAGCGATTGTGCTCTTCTCGTTTTTATATCGGTTTCTTCTTCAGTTAGCTGATATCGGCTTATCCAACTAAGTGCTCGATATCCAACATACTTCTTTGTATTCTACTTTTTTTTGCTGTCCCATACGTAATCTATGATGAGCTGTGCTGTTACTTGCCAACGACTCACCACCCCCGTGTCGCATGCTGTCGTGTTACCCGCTTTGAAAACCATTCATCTTCAAAGACCTACTAAACAGCATGTCTCGACTGTAAAAGCCTCCTCCACTAAGCCAGGCAAAACGGCTCTTAAGTCGAATTATGTTGATGGTCTTGTTTGTAAGTGTCCACCCACCAACTGCCTTCAAGGAGGCTTCTTCTCACACCTCTCTCTCTCTCTAGCCACCACTGCTTTCATTCTCTCTTCTATCTGGCCTTCTCCAGTCAACTCCAACAAACCTATCGCCTCCCTCCCAAAATTTCTCCACCATCTTTTATCTCATTCTCGCACCACCCACTCAACTCTTCAACTCGCTTTACTTTACCTATTCCGGATCAAGCCTGCCGTCATTGCAGCCGACAAAACCCACGACGACGCTGAATATATCTCTTGCGGACGCCGCATTTTTTTGGCTTGCTTGATGACTGCACATAAATACCTCATGGACAGAACATATAAAAATGTCGCTTGGGCCAAAGTCAGCGGTTTGCCCGTGTCCGAAGTCAACCGCGCTGAGCGTGTTGTATTGGAACTCTTGGACTGGCGACTGGGCGTTGCCCCTGATGCTTGGAACCAATGGTGCAAGATGATTGAAATTCATGTTCAACATCGCACTGGCGAAAACAAATTAAATTATCCTATGGTGGACTTATCCATGGCCACCGCTCCCAACACCGATGGCTTCCTTCTTTGCCAAAGTGAACCACGCACCATGGCCGACCTATCGATTACTGTTATGTCAGAAGACAATCGCCTTAAGCCTATTCACCCTGACTCGGCCGTCGTGATGGCCTGCGAGGGCTTCAGTCCTCCCGAGTCGAAGAAGCGGAAGGCCGACCACCACTCCTTGCCCAGCCCCAAGAGATCTCGCTAGAGAGAAAGATATACTGTCCCTTATAGTTACCCCCCCCCCTCACATCTCATTTTCAACCCCCCACATTGTACATTTCATCTTTTAACTTTTTTCTCTGCTTTGCCTTTATTTTCTCCCCTTCGTCCGACCCTGTATGAACTGAAGTAACCACGTTTCCTCGCTAACTTGGTTAATGTACCATTATCAATGATTAAAAAATTCTACTAGTTTCACAAAAAAGAACCCTAAAGAATCGTGATGGGCTATGAACTTTTTGGGCAATTCATTCCAAGACAGGATTTCCTCTGCTTATTGGGAAAATCCGGAAACTCATTTGCGCCACTTAAATAATTGCTTACAACCCTTGGGTGATATGAACATCATTACTGTACCTGGGCTAAACAAGTCGTCCACGCTGCTGCTGGCGAATATTCATAGTGGGAGGAGAATGGCTTAGCGCAGCTTCAAGTATTTCCTATGAGATGGGCGTTATCTTAAAAGATCTTACGACGTTTGTCCGTTTACGTCGCTGTCAGCCGATACCACCCATCATATGGGCTACGCACCGCAGGCAGGCGAAAATGCTACACTGTAATCTCTCTTTTAACAGGCGGTCATTGATCAGAATGACCAAGGGGCCAAGCATACTTCATCGGTTCAAAGGCACTTGGGCGGGTGCCCTTTTACACCGGTTTGGTAAGGAAGGTAGGACTGGGGTCAACAAACAAACGTTCAGGAGACCGATAGGAGAGGCTGAGCTATGTGGGATGACTGATATCTATCTATCCATCAAGCGAACTGCTTGGTCATAGATGATTCATCGGCACAAGATGAATTAGTACGTGCGCTGGATTCAAACCCAGTTCGCTGATAGATGGAAGCCATCCAACTAAACTTTCTGGTGTAGCCGACATCGTGACTGCCGCAGGTTAGCGCTACTTCCTGGGCCCATGCTTTCCTGTATTCACACACATGATATACTGTTCGGCATATGGTGGGTACGCCCGCCCGCCTACCTACCCCATTTTTTTTTACATGGTGCTGTAGATAATCGAGACATGATTTCTGCACACTCTGATGTTTACCTGCACGCGCTCTAATTGAAACTAGGGATAATGACGAAGTCAAGGAAGGGACTCTCATCTGTCTCAGATTTTGCCAATCATAATGGCTCTACACAATGATGAGTCACTGGCTCCTGAAGCTCGATACCAATAGGCAAACCATGTTTTATTCTTCATCAGGCTCAAAAATGACGCGATAATTCTCAAGAATGGTCTCGATAACCCGTACGTGCCATTGCATGTCTTGTAGCGTCTTGCTTTCGTCAAAGGTGTAGCCATCCTTATCCCCGCCCATCAAGGTTGGCCCAAATATAATGGCCAAATTCGGGGTCCCCATCTTGTTATAGACTTCATGTTGCTGTATTCTGTTGGGGGGTGGTACAAGCCAAGCCAAAAAAAAAAAATTGCGTGTGATCAGCAAGCGACATCAACCTTTGGGATGTGATTCACGACTTACTTGTCCAAATGATTGGCTAAATATCGCAGCGTAGCATAATTGGCATCTGGCAGCTCATTGATAGCAGTATGGAGACTGATGACACGGACACGTTCGTCTTCGCATTCTGCAACCGCCAAAATAATGAGTCGTGCACCTATCCAACCATTGTTCTACCTCCTTTCACTTACTGGCTGCGGCAATGAATTGATCCGATACTCGCCGTGGGATCAAGGGATCTGGTAACTCCCTGAACCATAACTTGAGTGCGCCGGTCACACTGTTGATATCTCCGGAGTAATCTTCAGGTGTCAGAAGGAATACACTATTGGCTATATTAGAGTTGAAAAAGTGGAAGAACTCAAAACGTTACTTGATGAACCTTATATGGCGATGTATACGTACTCGTCGCTGTCACAATTGTACTCACACTGTTCAATGAGGGATTTAACCTTTCTGATATGGCTGGCTGCTCCTGATAAGCGGTAGATGCCCTGGTTATGCAGACCTAGATTGTGGGATGGATGAGGATGATCCATTTTTAATGCGTTAGGGATGGACGTTATCACATACCGTAGGCTTCAATTGTTTGAGTGCAAATGCGAAGGATCATGGGCACCTCGCTGCCTTCTTGGTCTAAAAGCTGCTGGAGGCCGATTCCAAACACTGTGCGACCCTTTGTGATGGGAATTGACTTTGCGAAAGCCACAGGCTGTGGTTCTTCGACTTTGACAGCCTATGTAGACCATCACATTATTAAAGCTGCATTGCGCTGAAGGAACCCAATTGGTTTGAAAACCTCAACTTACCATTTCGTATTTTTCATACTTTAGCTCTCGGATCTGCGTAGATATAAATCGCCCACCGTGTGTGTCGACATAGTTGCGTAAGTCGGCATCTTTGTCTATGCGTGTGATAGTCGTTCTCAATCCGCTATCTGAAAGGTTTATTTGACTGAGCGTAGGCAACCATGAACGCTGAAATTAGGATGTATGGCAGCTTACCTTGCTCGTTGTCTAGCTCATTTCCATTTGCAGCCATCATTTGTTCAAACGAGTAGGCGTATCTTGCCAATTGGTATCTCAAGGCCACACAGATTTCATTATCGGTCCCTTTCAGTGTCTATAGGTAAAATAGTTAGATAGATGGCGCAGTAGGGTCTTTCGCAGGTCGATACTGTAAGGATCCCTACCGATAGCATCTTGGGTAAATGCTCCTCGAAATAATCCTTGCGCAAGCTGTTAGCGTACGAGAGCTGTTGCTTGTATTGTTCATCTGCTGCAGCAGCTTTGCTTCTAGCTTCGTCTTCGTACTTGTTCAACTGGAAAAGTAGTCAATATTGTATTAAAACATGGTGATGTATAAATTCGACAGGCAATATTACTGTATCATTGCTTTTTCGTACCTGAGCTTGATTTCTATTGGGCTTAAACATGCCCTTCAAGGACATTCCGCCTGCCTCAGTCTTCAATTGCATGAGCTTCGTTTCCCATTCCTCGCTACTAATATCATACCGCTGTTTAGCCTAAAGAGGGAGGAGAAAGTGAACAAAAGTACTTTGTATAAAACAAAAATTCTTTCTATCTGCCTACCTTCGATAACGCCAGCTCTGCATCAACCAACACACGTTCGTGTCTTGCACTGAGATCTTTTGTCTGCAAATTAGAATTTGTTATGAGATGGAAGCCAACTAGCGCACGAATGCGCTCATATACTGTGATGGTTTTTCTTTCGTGTCTTTACTCTAACTTACCATCTTCCTCTTCTTGTCAATATCCTTAATTAAGAAACTGATGTCTTCAGCAATCTCCGAAATTTCAGAGCCAAACTTCAGTCGCTGTTCTCCTATGGTTTCATGAACTTTCAAGATATTAGTCCATGATTGAGTTAGAGTGTCGGAAACAAGCTGTTGGCGATCATGTCCTTCCATCATCGACTGCGAGAGCTTTGTCAGCTGTCGACCGTATTCTTCTTCAATGGCAGCTCGCTTCTTAAAAAAATTGAGCGCTTCCTACAATTCACAATAAAAGTTCATTAACCTCTTCTTCTACCATTGAGACTGTCTAAGACAAACCTTGGTAACACTAATGTCTTGCCTTGTTTTCTCAAGAAGACATGGTAGTCCGTTCTGAGGAAGTGCAAAGGGAGGGCAATGTTATTCGCTACGATGTATACCGGTTGTTTCTAGTCAATTACCTACATCCAAGTTGCGCCATTTCTCTACAAGTTCGTCAATGTCAGGTTCGGAAGTACTGTTGGCGATTTTGCTAGATGTCTCAGACGGCGTGGGGGGCACAGTAATCTCGGACAAGGAAAGTGATCCATCGCTTCCCATCATCTTTGGCAATACGGAAGAGAAAATCAAGTATGCTTAGATTTGGCGGATGGATGGCATTTTTTAGCCAGGTTGATTTAATATATCCATTTTCAATCGCTGCGGTCAGACATTGCCAAATCTATTTTTAATGGCCCTGAGCATATTACTTCACATTCCCTTGAGTTTTTACTGCCGATGGACTTTGGATGTGACGTCCATGATACCAATTGCGATTTGGCGTTGGGTATCAAATTTGGCCACAGCTAAAGAGCTCTTATTTTTCAAATAGGACCCCTTTTTGTCTTCACACTTTTTTCTCTGGTGTTTTCCCAGGTACACTGATTGATTCACTCAGCAGCACGGATTGGATCTGACGCGGACATGTATCAACAGTTAGTTTTGGATTTCAGACGGGCTACAGGTGTAACGGAAGATACCGTCTGCGTATCATTTTCTGTAGGTATTTACTTTCACAAAAGAACAAAGGGGTCGGAAAAGATGACAAGCAGGTTCTCTATCCAGTGTGAACTGTAGGCAGCCTACTTTGCCAAGTTGAAATTATGGACTGCCACCGACCTGGTGTGTGCCTGATCCCAGCCTAAGAATGGTGGGTGGAGGGACTATTTTGTGGTAACTGAAAATCAACCTCAGCTGACAATTTGGAGTTTCTTTGTCTGCATCGTTATTAACATAAAATGCAAGCCGGTTCACCATACCATGGTCGATCATCAGAACATGGGGCTTCCAGAAGCAACTGTAAGTATCGTCTGAATACGAACAAGCTGTTCTTGGACGTTTTTCTTCTCTCTTACCTCTCATTGTCGTAGCACAAACCCCTACACCCACCACTTTTGACTGTATATTTTGCAAGAAGGTGAGGGATCGGTCCGTATCTGTTGAGCGCCGCACGAGTAATGAGATCTCAACTTTAATTTTACTTAACAATGCTACCAGAATCTTCCCGCCGAAGCATTTTCAAAAACGCAATTGTCAAAGGTTACCTACAACCGTAAGTCCTTCGTTCATTCTCATCCTGGTGTAGATCCCGAGTGGCATTCGAGTAACCACGTTGTTTTCACCTTTGATTCATAGCTTGGGCACCTCAAGGCTTTAAAAACAATAAGAAGAAGCAACAGATTTGCTGTAAGCAGTGCACACCAGGGCAATCTACTACCTTGACCTGCATGATTTGTACCAAGACCAAGAAGTTAGAAGACTTTGCCAAGGTACGGCAGGCCACATGTCACTTTCTTTTTTGACGTTTGACAGCTCATTGTATGTTCTCCTCTAGGCACAACGAAGAAATGCAGAAAAGGCTCGTTGTTTGGCGTGTATGAAGAAGTACCACGATGAAGACATTTATGACTCGGAAGACGACTTGGATGATGACTATGGCGATGGCGAAACTTGGTACGTCTTATGCCCATACTTCCCGTCACTGCCACGTTCCCACCATTAATATTTCCTCTCCTCTCATAGGAATGATGTACTGTAATGCACTCTTGCCTTTAGGTAATCCTACATTATAACTAATATCCCTTGTACTGCTTTTGTGAATATTCGAGACTGCGTTGGTGTATTCAATACATACAAACATTTATACATACATATTAGGGTTAAGGGAATAGAAGGAGGGGGATCAAAGAGGACGAAGATGTATGTATGTGTGTGCTATAATAGGATGGCATAAAAACTAGGGTATATTGTAAGGAAAACATGGAAGAGTTATTACTTATAAAAGCGTCGAGTTCCGATTCCATTAGCAATCTTCCAGTCTACATCGGGAGTTGCCGGTCGACTGTCATCATGATAATAATCAGAAAGACTACCAGAGAGTGTGGTGGATAAATATTGGCGTAGTGTGGACGACTTTGCAGCTTCCTTTGGTCGAGTAGACGATTGCGATTTTCGGAGTGTGCCTGTGCTCCGTGACGCGCGAGGAATCAGGGTAGCTGCGGAAGATTTGAGTAATAACTTAGGATCGATCAAGGCATCCATGCCAAGAAAAGACGAAGAAAGATACGGATTGGTATCGGTATGATTATGGGACGAACGAGGTTCCCGCTTGGTGATAGGTTCTTTTTTGGATTGGGGTTCCTTGGCGGTTTGATCTTCGTCCTCCATTCGCTCCATCAGTTGCGATGTAATAGATTCATGTGACACTGTGCGTTTATGCCGCTTGAGGTGAGTGGGAGGTCTATCGAAATCCTTGGTATTGTAGCGAGCAAGGATATTGGTGAACCAGGAAAATGTACCGTCATTATGGGCGGCGGCGGGTCGATCCGCTCTCAATTCGCGCTTATGTAGAATATCTTTTTCCGCTTGATGCTCAATCAACTCGACTTTGTTGACATATTCCACTTGCAAATCATTCAGAGTCATTCGCATCTCTCCAATTTCAGATAACAGTGTTTCCGTCAACTCAACTAAAGGGAAAAAGTCCTCCATAGAAACATCCGATTCCCAAATTTGGGAATACTCTCCTTCGTCTTTGTAGCCCATCTCCCTATTGTTGGCGAGGTTTTGTTCCACCCATAAAAATCTGGATTTGAGGACCTTGACATCGGCGAGAACATTGTCAATGATGGAATTGCTCATACTGCTGAGTTCCAGAATGTCAAAAGCTCTTCGAAGCTGACGATTAAGAGCTCTGATGTCAGTCGCTTTCAATCTTTCAAAGTAGTGCACACCCAAGTGGTGCAAGGAATGGTACGGTGCATCTTTGCATAGACTGAGCTCAGTTTCTGGAATGTTGGAAGAATGTCCAGCATAAGCGTCTGCACTGGCTGCGAGGCCACTGATTTGAGGTGTATCCGAATCAATAGATTCAAGGCCATCATCTGTAGACCATTGCGTGTGCAGATGACCATGTGCGCCTTGCATTTTCTTGCTAACACTATCATTGACTCTCCTTTCTTCCAATTCTTGTTTTCTAGAAAGGTCATTCAAACTGGTTGATAATAAAGATTTGCGCCGGCTGCTGGGTACAGACGTCACTACAGGTTTTGAGATATCGGTGGTATGGTGAGATTTGCCAGTCACCAAGGATCGGTTCTGGGCCGCCTCTTCCTTCATGAAAAGTTCCGCACCGGCAATGGCATTTTTGCGCGATGACCGATGGCCAATCTCTTGCAAACCTGCGTTTTTGGATTTATGTACATGATAATGGTAGTGATGATGAACCACGGTAGGGGTCTCGGTGGGCGACGACAGAGAGGTATTGGAAATATTATTAGCGGAGTCGAGGTATAAGGGTGCTGTTAATGAACGTGTATTGTAGTGGTTGTCAGGTTGATGATCGGAACTTCGCATGGTGGTAGCTGATCTCCGGACACTTAGGTTATTTTTCATCAAATTTGGAGAAGTATGGTCATGCGGTACAGATGTAGAGTACGACCGACTGGCATTCACAAGATGGGAATGTTCTGGATCATCCATCAGTATGTCAGTTTCCGTTATCTTTTGTCGAGTCACGACTGCGCCGTTACTATGGTGACCATCTGCTGCGTCAATAGGGTCGAAATCTGAGCCATCATCAGACACTTCCAGGTGTTCCAACTTCGCATTCAACAGCGTCACTTCAGCTTTGGAGTCCGAGAGCATATCCTTATACTCTGCCAATTCGTTTTTTAATTTGTTGTTCGAGAATCCCAATTCTTTGATGAGTGAAATGAGATGGTGATATTGTTGTGGTCGAATATCAACACTTTCTGATAAAGAGTTCTATTGGGACAAGCATCATAAGTTGCTTGCGTTCTCATGTCAGACGCAACAAATTATGTGAGTCGGCTCTCACCTTTAATTCACTGGTACGAAGTCTGTCGTTCACATGTCGTAGCCATTCGGCACTTTGAGCACCTTCAGCTTCCTCGGCAAGAACTCGGTTTTCTTGCTTCAAGTTATCAGCGCTATTTTGCAGTGATTCTGTGCCCAGAAAAAAAAAAGTTAATAAGGTGCAACACAATTAGATCGCCTGCCCTGACAAATTTACAACGTACCATATCTCGCCAATAATTTTTTATGCTTAGACTCCAGAAACATCTCATTTTTTCGCGACAAAGCCAATTCTTGCTTGAGGTCGTCAATCTACAGAATGGACATCGTACTAGTTAGTCATCCGTATTTGTGAAAAGCACGATGATGATTTATCATAACCATACCTTGGTCTCATTCAACTCATCTCGTAGGTCAGCTTGCCGGCTTAACATGCGTAATATCCGGGTTTTTTCGATTTCGGCATTTTTCGATTCATTTTCGGCAGCAAGCTTTTCAACTTTGTGATTTGAAAGTTCGAGATCAGATGACAGCATGTTAATGGTCTGCAGGAGGAGTAGCTTGGAGTTAATAAGGGGAGCACTACTACGATACGCAGGGCAAAACATCTACTCTGCAATTGAAATGCATTGCAGTACCTGTTGTGCCTTCTCGTGTTCCCACGTCAACTTGTTGTTCTGCAGTGTGAGATCTTCGTTATGTTTTTCCAGATCGTCATTAATTGAACGAAGTTTCTTGATTTTTTCTTCTGCTTTGAGTAGCTAAAAGGAAATATTAGAGATAGGTTAGCCTAGATTAAACAATTCAGCAGCATGTTGGCCGTCTTTCTCACCTTTTGCTCATATTCACGTCTCCTTTGTTCGTCTTCTTGCACAAACTTTTCATACTTTAATAATAAACTTTGTCCTATCTCTGCAGAAGATATGCAATGTATTAGGTTCAAAATCGAAAGGGGGCTCAAAGGTATTTAGCAACCATCGACGAGTCAATCAAGGTACCTGCAGCTAGTCTTGATTCTCCTTCAAGTCGCTTTATAGTATCGTGGAATAATTCTGAGCTAGCGCAAGTGGATTGTTCGCAGCAGCAATTAGGTAGTGGGGCAGGTTCAGCTGAAGTCCGTGTTAGCCAGTCTTGTAAATCATGGCTAATCATGGCGGATGAAAGCGAGCGGTTGTGCGATTGCATGTTGTGGTGAGGAAGGGATAGAAGACCCTTATTATATAACCGCTGAATTCAGTTTAAGACGAGCTAATGCAGTTGACAATGATGGAGCATGATGCTCTCAAAGGTCTGTCACAGGGCACGTCGCCTTTTTTGGGGATACCAAAAAAGCGTCATTCCACGGTCGCATTTTGAAATGGATTACCAACAACACAATTCTTTATTTTATGGATCAGGGTAACATTTTCTATAGCTAATGGGGGAATATCTCCAAGTTTCATATTATATGGCTGATAGATCTCTGCCCCAAATTGCACCTTTCGTCCAGTCAATACTGAGATTCAATCGAGTACGCAGACTGACTTGCTCACTCCAGTACACACTGCGCCATAGGTATAATGCCCACAAACCGCCAACCATCTTATAGCCCCAGCTAAATTCGCCTACAGCAGTGTTTCCAAGATACGCAAGTGAACCTAGATGATGATACGCGAAGGGCTGCACAACCTGATCCTCACTAACCCCTTGCCTACTTGCTTTGGCAATTCTTGATATTGACTTGCCTAGATATTTGCCTTGTTGGTTGGCTACTTGTGCCGTCTACATCATCATGCCAATATGATGTCAGTCATTTTTCATTATCCACACCCCTTGCTTGACTTTTGCCAATTCATTCTTGTTTCATGTGATCGCTACTTACTGCGGGTAAATTAGTCGTCTTCTTGTCTAAATCGGTGAGAAGCACCCTAAGTTCATCGATTTCCAAAGTTCCACTGTTGTCCACATCATATTTTTTAAAAAGATCTGACATCTTGGATAAATGGGTGGTTGCGAGGGGAAATCGTCGACACATGTATTGACCAGCTTCTACAAATTCGTCGAATGTCAAGCTACCATCTTTGTTCCTAAAAGAGATCAAGCAGAACGATATGTTAATGATTGAGTAGCACTTGCTTATTTGCTACATTCTTCTTACTTGTCTGCGGCTTCACAAATATCCATAATATGGGATAGCATTTTAGGATTTTCTATGGTTGCACAATCTCCTATTGCATACACTGATCCATCCGGTATACCCTTGAGTTTCAAAGTACCATCGGTCACCAAAGCTCTTTGATGCTTCTGAGCTTCCAATTTCTCCGATATATTGCGAGCAAATGGAGTCATGGCTAATTTTTTCCCACAAGTTCAGGGTAGGTAAGATAAGTCAGTATTTTGACGAAATGTTTCAAACGACATTGCAACAAACAACGTACATATGCCTGTAGACCACAAACAAAATCCGTAAGGTAATTGCTGAGTTTCAGGGTTACTGGGATCTCCTGCATTCTTCACGGTGTAATGCACTGAGTGTTCGTCTATTTTTTTCACTCTTGCGTTTGTCACTATCTTGATTTTCTCGCGATCAAACTTCTTTTCGGCGTAGTCACTGATACTTGTGTCAAAGGTATTCAAAATATGATCTCGAGACTGAATGATGGTGACACTAACGTCTTCTCGAAGTACTTTAGGGAACTTTGAACGGAACAGCGATTAGTCAACCAATCTTTCTATATTTTGCTTGCCTGCTGCAAAAATACATACCCATCTCACTAGATCTTCGTTGAGAGTGTCAAAAAGTTCGGCGGCAAATTCTACGCCAGTCGGCCCACCTCCGCAAACAACGAAGCTGAGAAGTCGCTTTCGTTCCTCAGGGGGTGTGGTAGGCAAGGCTGCCACCTCCAAGTTCTCCAGTACTTGTCGACGAATCTTAATGGCATCTTGAATCGTCTTTAACTGGAAAGTGTTTTCCAGACCTTCCACACCGTGCGTCATGCTAGTTGCGCCAACAGCGATCACCAGCTTATCGTATGGGACATAAAAGTCCTTTCCAGTAGCAGGATCTGTGACTTCTACGAGCTTGGAGTCAAAGTCAACGTCTTTGGCAGTCACTTGTAAAAAGTGGGCCTTCATTCTATCCGTAATCTTCCTGATGGGCTCTAGAAGTGATCTGACGCCAAACCAATATGTCAATGTTTGCTTGAAATCCCGCACCTTACCAAATTTGACGCAATTTTCCCGCTCATTTCAGCGTTTCACTATTGCCGTATACTTACCTCATTTCAAGAGTACCAACCGTTGCGCTAGGCAAAAGAGGGGTGAAGAGGAAGTAGTTGTTTTCGCTGATCAACGTGACGTTATAGTCATCCTTCTCCAACTGCTCAAGAACCGACACTGCGCCCCATCCGCTACCGATAACCACCAACCTAGGCTTCGTGTTTTCTTCATGGACAGAATCATCCAAGAAGTGAGACACGACTGGTAGATTCTTGTATCCTCCTAGCTTGGGCTTGAAGGCTTGCTCGGGTACAGTCAAATGCGCGCCTACTGCAGAGTTGATAACCTCATCGTCCTTGCTCAAGTGATAAGCTGCACCTAAGGCGGATCCAGAGGCGACGCCAACTAGGGTGTATTTTGCTATCTTTGACTTCTTTTTGGCCGCAGCTGAAGCATAGGTCCTTGAGAGCTGATAAATAGCTGGTAAACGAGCTCGAACTCCTGAAAACATGTTTGCAGGAAACTAAAGGTCGAAAAATGAAAAAAAATTACCGGCATAGAGTTTGGAAATGGCTGAAATACCAGCATGCGGAGTTGCTGTCGGCGTCTCAAAGGTGATGTCAGGGTGATTGGCGGACATGAAGGGAAAAACAGATTTTGCGTGGTTCGTTTGCCAAATGTTCAGGAATCCAAGATCAGGCCGGATAATCAGTGCATTATGTCTGATTATCGGCTTAATGTATCTGTCCGTACAATGGACGGTTTCCAGCGATAAGCCATCCATAGACATGGCTTCATCTGTCTCGAGCTTAGTCAACCAAAGCCATCGTCATGTGTTTGAGCCAGGTAAGACTTTGCAGGGTTTTTGCCCAGTGTGATACTATTAATTTGCACAACCTTTAACGCCCGGTTTCTCGGTACATAGTATTATCCTCAAATGATTCGGACATCATCCATTTATCAAACTTTTACGATATTGCTGTTCCACACCCCTTAACACCATGGACGAAAGCTGATGACGTTTTACTGAATAGCTCTCTCGGCCAGCTGTTCAAAAGCGAACTTTTAACTACGGGCGAAGTCGTACCTGATTTCCGGCACCTAACCAATCAACAACGGATGTACAAGGTTTTGTTTCAAAAGTTTGATCCAATGGTAAAGGCTGGTATCAACGTCCAAGAAACCTACGACGAGTTATGGCATTTGTTCCGGTCCCTGGAATCTCGATTGTATCCTTGGATCCACATGACCTTTAAATCTGCCTTTGAAATCCCGGAAATGTCCCAAGGGACAGGTATTGTTCTATGCGTTGGAAACAATCAATTCCGCTATGCTGTCACCGCCATTAGAGCGCTTAGAGAGATTTTACACTCCCAACTTCCCATTGAGATCTTTTACATTGACGACAACGACCTATCGCCCATGAAGCGATTGTACTTTGAAACCGAGTTCACCAATGTCAGAACTCGAGATATTTCCAAAGTTATCGACAACAAATGGGCCGTACTCGGTGGCTGGGCCATCAAGCCTTATGCGATTTTAGCCTCCAGCTTCACTGAAGTTATAATGATGGATGCGGACGTCTACTTTTTCCGCAAGCCGGAAGAACTTTTGAGCGACCCTGCATACCTTAAAACGGGTGCATTGTTCTTCTATGACCGCACTCTATTTCCCAAATGGTTCAAAGGACGAGACTGGCTTCTCTCCTTTCTACCAACTTATAGCACTCAGTTCCCGCGCTCCAGATGGTGGAATCTCTCGTCCTCCCATGAACAAGAAGCCGGTGTGGTGGTCATTAACAAATCCAAGTCGTTGTTCGGTCTGTTATCCACTTGCAAGATGAACGGGAAGAAGGAGCGCGACGAAGTTACCTATAAGCATGTCCATGGTGACAAGGAAGTAAGTTTCTATCCGATCATGGAAAAAAGTTGACACGGCATTTGCTAATTTATTTTTGTAGACATTTTGGGTTGGGTACGAAATGACTCAAACTCCGTATGCGTTCTTGAAATCTTATGGTGCGGTCATTGGTGGTCTTGGCCATAAAGGCGATCCAAGTCAAGTGTGTGGAAATCAACTTCATCTTGGAACGGATGGACGACCCCTTTGGTGGAATGGAGGCATGTTCCGTGACAAGAACAAGTACCCCGACGAGTATCTCCAATTCACTCATTTTGCTACTGGGCAAGACTGGGAATTCCAAACCAGCTGCATTATTGAGACTGATCATATATACCAAACCACTTTAGAAGAACAACATCTCGGTGAACAATATATCCAGCTTGATGCTGTGAGGAAACACGACGAAACTAGGATAGAAGACGGCACTTGGAATCAATCGCAGTAAAACTGAACCGTGACATCTTTTCACCCCCAAATGACCTTTTTTTTTTTTGGGCCTCTCGGAGAGACAAGCATGGATAAGCAAAAGATCCCTCTCTTTACCTCCCAAAAACTGTAATAATGTTTGTTGTTTTTCATCATCATGGCTTTACAGTCCCCCTCTGTATGTAGTTTTTTTTTTCTTTTTTCAAAAAGTAATTTATCAATGTCACTGGCGATGACCTTCACAACCTCTGTTGATAAAAATAACCCAATGGCATTTTCACCAATGAATGCCATTAACACCAACGTACAATTAAAAGCATTGGCAAGTTGCCGCAAAAGTACGCCAACCCAACACCTTGACATTGCCCATGGATTTTAAAATAGCTGAACCAGGGGCAAAGATCTGAGTGGATATACATGTGTTCTTTTTAATTTTCTCCACACCTCGTTATCATCATAGCGCGGGCACTCTTTTCAATGGTATATTTTACGATGGGCTGTCCTGACGACATAACGGCATTAGCCTTGATCTGGTTGTAGGACACCTGATCCAAGCAAAGCTGGTAAGGGTTGCACAAAGGCGGAAACACTCTTTGTGTGACGACGATCACGACATGGAAAAGTGCACTCCTTGACCTAGCACATGTTCCTTTATGAGCAAGCAGACGGCTTACTGACAAGGAATGCTTGTTATCCTATCAGGCTACTTCTGATTTGCTTATTTAGTGGTGCTCAGCATTGGCATCCAATATAGACGATCGGCAATGACCTAACTCTGGGACCCGTTTTGACGCTACGCAATTCTCATTATAAGAGTCGCATCAAAGCACCCATGTTTAGACCAATGAAACCGATGACAATTTTTTTTTCATTACGAGGCGACGGAGTATACGCTGGGCTGGGTTGACAGCTGATTGACTTAAGTAATGGTTTGTTTGAGATTGATGTTTCAAAAATTTCTTGTTAGCTCACTGGGACCCATGTTTCTTGATGCGTTCAAGGCCAAAGATCGGATGAGCACTTTTATAGCCCCGAATGTAAACAACCACGTTATGAATGGTAGAGACGCTGATTTGAAAGGAATAGTGTTGTAATATTGGCTAACACCTATCAGCTATTGAAAAAAAGAGGGGGGGAGGGATGGCAAAAACAGAGACTGGGATTGTTTCTGTTTCTTCTTAACACTGAGTGAGAATTTGCCTGTTGAGTGCCCCGCTTCAGATTAAAAATAATAATATTTTTTTTCCTTACTTCTCTTTTTCTTTTCACATTTACCAATACCCCATTTCCCCTTTCACATGAATACATCGTCCACCAATCATGTCAACCATTCCACACTACTCTCTCAACCTTACAATCCACTGACCAGAACATCCTACTCCAATCAACAAACATTCAACTTTCACTCCGCCGGCAATAGTGCATCACGAATGGATTTGGCTCTGGGGCCTCCATCTGCGCCGTCTCAGCCTCCAAATTCAATCTTTCCACCTTTCGAACACTCCCTCAAGAGTGTCAATATTGGAGATTGGATAGGCAGAAAGAAACCAGTAGACCCAAAACGTAAGTCATGATTTTTTTTGGGCGATTGGGAACCTTTTTATCCGAACCTCTCGACCTATTAAGGGAATTCAATGAACCTGACCTTGTCCCCCTCCTTCTCCTTTTCTCATTAAAACAGCCTCTATAACCGAAGACAACGATAATTCATGGAGAGACGTTTATCGTAATATAAAATGCATGGACCAACTTTACGATGCCACTTTCTACTCTTGGCTCAAATCCGAAGATAACGTTCTTGTCACCGCCGTATACCTCCATCGCATTGCCAATGAATACCCCTTATTTCGCATCATCAACGCTTTAAAATGGCTTATCAGCGATTGGCGATTAGAAAGCATCAGTATTCTGGTCAGGCATGTTACTGTTGATTGGAAAGATGAAGTTGGTAAGCACCAATCAAACTCCCAGATGTAAACATCTGGTTTTCATCCCACATTTTTGTTATTTTACTAATATTTTTAATTTGAATCTGTTAGGCGACTTGCGCAGAGCTCACCTGTTACGCCATCTTACCCACAGCTGGGCCACCCAGTATACGGCCACCTTGATCACCACCATTCTTGCTACTCCTCCTTATATGTCATCCACCAATCAACAACGTGAACGCTTTTTGCGAGCTTTTGCCCAGGACTGGGATTTTTCAAAGTTATCCGAGTTTTTCATGTATCTTCAAAGTCGGGCTAATGTCGATTACAAGGTAAAGTGCGTCATGCTGCAAGAAGCCGCTCGACGAGAGCGGGAAACGTTGGGAGCCAAATTGAATAAGAAACGAGGAGCAACTACATCTGCCCTAATCCCGGATTACCGGAAAGCCGATATCGGATTACACGATGATGTGCAAGTCCCCCCAACTACCGGCGCAGACAAAGAAGTCATGTCGGTTATTACTGCTGAAAAAATGAGAGCCAATTTGGACACCACCGATGCCAATGCGAAGGTTGTCACACCAGCACCTTCTAGTTTGGAAAACTCTGAAGAAAATACACAGCCTCGGCGGCATCATCGACGAACCTCAAGTAATGATGTAACCGATATCAAACGGTTGAGACTTTCTACACCAAATTTCGAAAATGGTAACGAAGAATCTAGTAATACTACAGCTCTCTCTTCGTCTGCCTCATCTTTAGGTCGGATAAATAGTGCAAATGTGGCGAGTTCGGTTCCATCCGCCTCACCCACTGCCATAGCAGCAACTATCAATACCCGACGAGCGGCTACACCAGATCATCGAATAAGTTCTTCATCTTTCAATTGCGAATTACCGAGTAGTAATCAAAGCTCCCGCTCAGTTCGACATGGTATACCCAGCGACATCAACTCATCGCCATCCACTCCTTCACAACGATCCCCTACGTCTTCTACAGTCACGTCCTCGACTGCAACTTTCCCCCGCCATCATCATCACTATCATCCGTATGCTTCTTCCGCTCACTCGCCCATTTCTCAAGCAACAAGACGACGCTCCAGTTCGGGTGCATCCACCTCATCTACTACCGTTGCATCGTCAGAGGTTGTCGCCAGTAGGGTGGATGAGGAATGTGACATGGATGATATGGCCACTTCCAAGCGACGGGCTCTTATCTGAACTATATATCCCCCTTTGCTATGTCAAATAAACCTCCATCCTTGTGTTTTTTTTTTCTTGAAAAAAAATATATTATATATACACAAACGAAAAACAAAAAAAAGAAAGGTAGTCGTGCTGGTGTTTTTGATATGGTTGGCGGTCGGGTATTTCAGCTAACATTGACCACCAGCTTATATTTAAATCAAAAGGAATCATCTGTGACGATGTGTTCTTACCTTATTTGAACCTCGCTAGCATCGACCTTTCTATTTCATACGCGCTTTCATTCTTCAAACGTCAAGATTAAGCATTTACCGTGGCTGCAGTGGGAATGAGAATTTCCTTTTTGTATTACTATTTTTTTTTTTTTCTTATCATCCTCACGATATCAGATTTACCTCGCAGTCCTATCAATGTTGTGTCTCACGAAATTTTCATCCAACAAAGTTTTCAAAAAGTAGCTATATGTCTACAAAAATAAGCTCAATGCTAATCACTCACATCGACATGAGAACAAACCTGGTCATGTCTTATTAATATTGACAAGGTTATCGTCCAGTTTCGCTTCAAAGGACAATCACGTGCTACAATGGGGGATGCACCCAACGTTTAAAAGTCTATCTCGACTTGAACGAGTAGCAACCAAGACTGACGATACAAAGCATACTTTTTGATATAACCTTCAACTCACCGCGTTATGGTTGCTCGTACCAACTGGTCTGGCGGTCGATTGAGTACACGTAAAAAAAAATTGTCAGCGAAATTATTACAGTGTCACAAACTTTTTTTATCCCCCTGTTCAAACCAATGCTCCAACGCTCAAGACAGTTCTCTCGATTTTTTTCTTTCTGTCTCATAACTATGTACTCGATGGTATTTCGCACACACGATCGACAGACCCCAGGTTAAATTTCACTCAGTTAAAATAGTGACGCCACTGGTTTTGAGCAAAGGTGCTTTGTCTTTTGAATTCGAGTCAAAAGCAGAAATTTTGAACCGCCGGTCCAATAGCGTGGAAATTTTTTGCAGCTGGTGAAAAGACCCTGTGTTTACCATTTTCAACCGTCTTACATCGTTCCAGCCAACATGTTTGCAGCCAAGCACTCATCCATTTTGCGTGCTACCGTTTCAGGTACGCATTTTGACTTGCTCTATCGTTCATCACATCCCTGTTTTCGAACTTTAATTTGACCCACTCCCCTTTCTCATCCACTTAGTTGCCCGCCGTGCCTATGGTACTACTGGATATGATTCCACCTACAAGAACTTGATGATTAACAAGAACACCAAGGTCATCTGCCAAGGTTTCACTGGAAAGCAGGTACTGTCATCTGATGTTCAACGCCAGATTTTCTTACAGTTCATATACCCCTTGCTAAACTCTCATTGCTCAACCAGGGTACTTTCCACTCGCAACAAGCCATTGAATACGGCACAAACATGGTTGGTGGTATCTCCCCCAAGAAGGCCGGTCAAACCCACCTTGGCCTCCCTGTCTTTGCCTCTGTCAGAGATGTAATGTATCCATCAGCGAGTCATCACTTTAGCGCGTTTTCCACCCATATTAACTTACCCTACGTACTATAGGCTGTCAAGGAAACCAAGGCTGATGCTTCCGTCATCTACGTTCCCCCTCCTGGCGCTGCTGCCGCCATCTTGGAAGCCATCGAAGCTGAAGTTCCTTTGATTGTTGCCATCACTGAGGGTATTCCTCAACACGATATGGTCAGAGTCAAGCAAGCTCTTTTGACCCAAGACAAGTCTCGTCTCGTTGGTCCCAACTGCCCTGGTATCATCGCTCCTGAGCAGTGCAAAATTGGTATCATGCCCGGTCACATTCACAAGCGCGGTAACGTTGGTATCGTCTCTCGCTCCGGTACCCTTACCTACGAGGCCGTCAACCAAACTACCCAGGTTGGCCTCGGTCAAACTCTCTGCGTCGGTATTGGTGGTGATCCTTTGAACGGTACCAACTTCATTGACTGCTTGAGAGTCTTCTTGGAAGATGATGCTACTGAAGGTAAGTCAATATTTGCTGGGTATGTTTGTATAAAATGTTGTTGGTTTTAAACCTGGTATCCTCGTAGGTATTGTTATGATTGGTGAAATCGGTGGTTCCGCTGAAGAAGAGGCTGCCGAATTCTTGAAGCAATATAACCTCACCAGAGAGAAGCCCAAGCCCGTTGTTTCCTTCATTGCTGGTCTCACTGCTCCCCCTGGTCGTCGTATGGGTAAGTTGTTATTTTGAGCTGCTACCGCGTCAGATCGAAATCTAACCCTTTCTTTTTTTTTTTTTTAACATTTAGGTCACGCTGGTGCTATCATCTCAGGTGGAAAGGGTGGTGCTCAAGACAAGATGCGTGCTTTGGAAAATGCAAATGTCATTGTCTCCAAGTCCCCTGCCGACATGGGTGTCTTGCTCAAGAAGGTAAGCTATAGGAATGATTTGAACGGCCATCTGTTACCGAGTTTTCCATGCCTAATGATTCTTTCATCACTAGGCTATGACCGAGGCTGGTCTTGTTTAGATAGATATATGAAATCGTCGCGCATCATTCCAAGAATATACAAAAAATATACGAGTTGTTTACTATTTTATACTTTCCTTTTTCTTCTACTATTGATGGGTTAGAGACTCGTGTTAGAAATATAACGCCTCGTTATTCGCTCAACTACGACAATGGCCCATTCCAAAATAATGGCGAAAGCCGTTCAACACCGACGCATTATCTTCAAATAGAATTGCGTCTTATGTTACATAGATGTCGAGTTTAGGGAACGGTTCATTACGGAATGATTTAGTATAAAGCCGGGCAATTGCCATGCAACATTGTTATCTGGTTCTGAGTGCCCATACCGAGGTTACGACCGATCTTACACCATATGTGGAGAAATGTTTTGGCTATTTATGCATGCGCATTAACCAGCTGTCGTTGCTCGTATACGGAAACATCCGCCATTGATAGTACATGACGATATTCTGCAAAATTGCAGCCCCATCCAAGAAGCAGTTCTTCGTTCCATGAAACGTATCCTTGTACACATGCTTCTTGCTTCGTATTACTAGCCGGCCAAGATTTTGCCAGTGTTTATAATGGCAGAAAAGTCTTGCCATATCTCCTCATCATTTCTTCCTTTTCTTCTTCATCTCAGGCTGGTCTGAATCAGCTTTTGTCCTGTCTCCACAGGTAAGGCGCTTGACCACTCCTACACTCCCTTCCTTTCATTTTCAACATGCCCATATTAGCCGACTTTCCTAAATTAATGGGCAGCTATGCCGTAGCCTGCCATGATATAAATTATACGCTTGCAGTCGATGGATTCGACTCTAATAGCATGTCGTCTGACGATTCTAATGCAACAAAATTGGACGGCAAAGAATTCACGCATCCAAAGGTGGACTCTGTCTATGTCCGAATATTTTACCCAACAACAGTTTCCAAAAAGTCCACTTATTTTTCAAAAGCAAACTGGTTGACCAGTGACCATTACGGTATAGGTAAGCCGAAGACACAAATTTAAATTTTAAAGGAGTTCTGGCGAGATAAATTACCATAGCATTTATGATAACCGTTATTTTGTTGCTCCTTTTTTTAATTTTATTTTATTGTTTACCGACAGCCTTGTGTGATCTTGTTGGTATTCCTGGTTTTATTGCCAAAGCTCTGGCAACTCGCGCTGCTCAAAAACGCACTCACTTCTATATGGATGCACCTTTAAGTGATGAAGAAGCTTCCTATCCGATTGTCATTTTCAGTCATGGTTTGGGTAAGGTGGCAAACAATGTGTCAATCCCATGACAGCTAACTTGAAGGCTACAGTTCTGACACATTATGATATTTATTCGAGCAGACGTATAGAATACTAACTTTTTATTTTTTCATTCACTTTCATACTTTCACAAATCTACTACAAAGCCGGCAATCGTTTGATATATTCCAATCTATGTTCTCAGCTGGCTAGTCATGGGTTGATAGTATTTGCTATCGAACACAGGGACGGATCTGGAAGCCTTGCTTTAGGTGCCGATGGAAAGTGGATACCCTTTGAAAAGACACATCGAGAAAATTGGGATTTGTTTCAAGACCAAATTACATTTCGAGCTGCCGAGGTACAAATTTGTCTGGAGCTTGTGCGAGAAATAAATACAGGAAAACAACCATGTCTAAAGGGCGACCCTGTACTTTACGATTTTTGTGGTCGGTTGGATCAGCAAAATATGACCATGGCCGGCCACAGCTTTGGTGGAGCAACCACAGTAAGTCTAAACTTTTTATTACATCACACAAATATACGATAAAGTCAGTAGTAAAAATAACAAACAAAACAAAAGAAAGCTTTTTGCTCAGCACTACCAACTTTAAATCATTTTTCCATCGCAGTACATTAAATTATACCTTTTCGTTGCAGGCACTGCTTCTTCGAAGTCCACTTAATCCGTTTAGATGCGGTATACTCTTCGACCCTTGGGTACAACCCATCATGAATAAGCATGGATGTCACCAGCCGTTAACCCGGCCAATATTAGGTATCGCAAGTGATCAATTTGTGAATTGGACCCAAAACTTTGACTTGGTTCAGCAGCTGTTCAGTGACGTGATGCCAGGAGTGACAACCACCTTGACATCAGTTATAGGAAGTGATCACCAAGCACAGTCCGATATTCCAGTAAGAACGAATTTTTTCATACGGTGAACGATCAACACCGTGTTGTCTCTGCTTGTTGACATCACATATTTATTTTTCCCTTTACAGTTGATTTTGCGCCATTTAATGCGCTTTGACATTCGACTCTTCTTTCAAACCTGCCCAACTCAAACCCTGCGTATAAATTGTCTGGCGAGCATCGAGTTTTTGCGTATTCATTTACATAGATCAAACCCCACGGCCAGGATAGCTATTCCACAATGGACTTCTTGCAAGTCAAATAAGAAATTGATCGTTCACCAAGAAATTTGCGGGAAACCAGAGTTATCAGCAGCATAATATAGGAATAAAGAAATCGTAGTGTTTATTGAAGTTGAGACATGAGCATGCCTATGGTTCTATCGTGACAAATTGTGATCACGGATGTATTTGCGGCTAAGGCCATCTGCTTGTCGTATGGGTTCGGCATTTTTGAACTTGCTGCAGGCCAATACGATTTCTACAGCGGTGGGTAGATCGACACCATGACCTTGACTTACAAAAACAGGATTTTTAGCATCATCGGATGATCGCAGTGCCACTCCATAAACAACTCCAGAAGCTCCAATTAGGTCTACCGTATCGCCTCGCTTTTGTAGAGCCTTTTTGCAACGAGCTTTCACCTCCACCATCTCCATAGCCGAACCTTCTTCCGGGATATGGAGGAAATTTTTTGCAACACCGATGCAAGGAGTGTCGGACAAAACTCCCAAATGACATGCTAGGCCAAATTGACGCGGGTGAAGGATACCATTTCCTTTTTTTTCCACGATCGAGTATGTGCGTGCGATTAAAAAATGAGGTAAAAAAAATAATCAATGGCATGCTACACTATGCCGATCCTTCCCAGAAATATCCATACCATCAACGAGGATAACTTGTGGATATATGTCAGGCTGAGTGGCTTTCAAATCATTTAATAACTCCACTAGCGGGCCTACTTCCCTAAATGCCAGGTAGCCCGGGATATAAGGAAGGGTTAGAGTAACCCATTTATACGAAGCATGGATCAATTTTAGCGAAGGAAATTCCAGAACGACGACACAAGCAACGGCATGATCACTGTCGTTCAATGGAAAGCTCAAATCGACACCTCCGACATACTTCAGCTGAGCCAAAGTTACATCATTGCTCAGGCGTAACACGTTCTTGAGGCGACCTTGTTCCCTGCACACAAGAATGAATTGATTTAGCTACCAAACCATCCTCCGGGGAAGAAGCGTTGGTTTGACATTAAGTTTCACCTTGGCCATTCTACATCTGGCTGATTCATCTTTTGGTTGGGTTGTACAGGTCAAAGAGATTGATTGGCCGCCGCTTGGAAATTCAACTTGGTCTCTTTCCCTCTCCCCTCGCTCTCTTTCTCTCTCTCTCTCTCCCCAGCGCCTCCTTTTTCTTTGATATTCTTTTGATATACGCAAAAAGGCTCTTCAGTTAGCCGCGCTTCCTTTTGATCTTCACCATTTATATAAACCCTTCTGCCATTCTCTCCCGTCATGGCTTGGCAAGCACAAGGCGAGCATGACGGAGTGTAAGTAAATAAAACGGCTCTTTCATTTCACCATGGAACACCACTGATTCCTCTCATGTTTTGCTTACAGTCGCGCTCAATTGCACGACTATATATACGATTACCTCGTCAAGATGAATTTCAAAGACACAGCTTTTGCTTTTGCAGACGAGTCAAAAATAAATACCACCAATACGGTCACAAATGACTCCAAGAAAAATGGGGATAGCCTATCAGCAGCCTTAGATAGCATGGATAATAGTGCTCGTGTGGATCATCCACATAAAAGCCCACATTCAAGCAAAAAGCGTACACCCGCCAACCTACCCAATGTCAAGGTACCTTTCGACGCACCAGGAGGCTTCTTGTACGAATGGTGGGTGATTTTTTGGGAAGTCTTTGCCGCTAAAAACAACAGGAGTACAAACAGGGATGCTATTGCATACGTTGAAGCTCAACAGGTAAGCCAATCTCTCTCCACACCCCCTGATTTCCTCAAAATAAAATAGAATAATATTTTGAATGCGGCTAACACTTGCAACCAAATACTATTTTAGCGTTTGAAAAGACAGCAGATGTTGGGTATGCTTCAGCAGCAACAACTCTTGAGATTACAACAACACGCCGCTCAACAAGTGTATCAAGCGCAGGACCAATCCAATATGCAACAAATGGTACGTCCGACTGCTTCTCCCGTAGTCACTCAGCAGCAACAACAGATGGCACGTGGCGCCCCACCGCTCGAGAACATGGACCTTCAGCCCGACAACGCGAATAATGTAGGTGATGGTTGAGCCGCCAATGTCTAGGAATGGCCATAGCCGCTAATCTATGTTGCTCTCTATTTTTTTTTCCTATTTTTTGAAATCAGCTTGGTGGCACTCGTGCAAATCAACGTAGACCCAATGCTGGGTAAGTTTTTGGTTCGCTCAATAATTTGCTGGGTTTAATAAGTTTTAATTGTTCTGACACCATTGGCCTAAATCATGATATAGACAAGAATCGGCTGCCACCCCTAAACTTGTAAGATTCAACGTGTTTTCTCGTGCTATGCACACACTATTCTTTCGCCTCATTGCTAACCAGCCGTCTAGTCCAAACGTTCTCAGGAAGACCCCGGTCAATTGAGCTCTCCATCTCCGACAGCTTCGCCCAATAAACGTCAGAAGCCATCACCGCAGGACGGTATGCAAGCTGCACCTGCGAACCCGGCAGATGAATTACAGCAATCACAGCCATCAGCGGCTCTCTCAGCAGCAGCAGCAGCCGCTCAACAAGCTATGCTCAACAGAAGACGAGGTAGGAAAGGAAACAATGCTGTCATCGATGAAGGGGGTCTTGACTAAACGTGGTATCGTCTTTTTCATGATAGCTTCATTACAAGGTATGCAGATGGCCAATAAGCCACCAACTGGTCAAACACCAAGGATGCCACCCATGACTTTGCAACAGCAAATGATACAGCATCAATATCAATTAGGGGTAAGTTAGCTCTAGGTTGATGTATTCTTGACGATCCCTTTTCTCACTTCTCTTCCTATTGCAGATACGGTCAATACAAAATTCAAATTTCAGTGAAGCTCAAAAACAAACAGCCATCATGCAATACAAGGAAAAGCTGGCCAATCAGCAAAAAATGGCCATGGCAGACGCGGCTGTTACCCAAAGCTCAAGCATGGTGTCACCAAAAAGTCAACCAATGACCGCCAATATGTTACCACCAACGATACAGCATGTTCCAGTAGGCAATAACCCACTTGCATCTGTCCCCGGAGGACAGCAGCAGCAGCAGCAGCAGAACATGCCCCAAAACGCACTGCAGTACCAACAAATGATGATAGAACAACAAAAGCGCGGACAAGCTAATATGATGATGGGCCGTATGCCACCACAAGCCATGCAACCTGGTATGATGGGCATGTCACCGCGAATGCAACAGCAACCTGGGCCTAGAAGTCCAGCAGCTCCGACTCCTTCTGTTGCCGGAGGACCGAACGGTGGTCGAAATACACCTCATATGAGCAGCCAGGTGCTGCCATCACCGTCAATCGTTGCGTCTAATAATGCACAAGGAGGGAACGGTATGCAAGGCACTCAACTTGTCAATACCAGTGGGAATTCAGATATGAATAACGTGGCTGATCAAATCAAAGCGTCTCAAATGGACCTGGAAAAGCGAATCGCCATGACCCATGCTACCATGAATGCTGGTCTCACTGGCTCAGCGGGCAGCCCAGCCAATTCCACTGCACCCAAAATGCCTGCAAATCATATGATGGCCAGAGCGCAAATGATGGCTGGCTATGCTGGTATGAACCACCCCGCCACCATGGGTATGATGAATGGAATGATGCCAGGTATGCCTCCTGGCATGTCTACTAACCCTGTTCTTCGAGGTGCTGCACCCCCTACCACCACCGCTCAACTGATGCAACAGCAACAGCTCTATCATATGGGAATGAACCAGGTAAATGTCATTTCGAATGTTGGAGGGTCCTAAACGAGGCGGGCGGCTAACCATCACTTTTTGTTGGCATTCTTTACTTTTAGGTCATGGGAGGGGATGCGCAGATGAGAGCTCAACAGATGCAAGCACAAGCGCAAGCTCATGCTCAAGCACAAGTCCATGCTCAGGCACAACACGCTCAGGCCCAAGCACATGCTCAAGCACAAGCCCAAGTAGCCGCCGCTATGGCTTTGCGAAACAATCGACCCCCACCCGTCAATGGTATGCAACCTAATATGGTGCCTGGGATGATGGGAGCTGGTACACCTACACCATCAGCCGATACGGTAAGTCTACATCTACCATGATGTTGTCTTTTTTCAAAAGGGTATTCATCTCCTTTGTCTACATAGCCAAAGCCCAAGGCATCACCGGCCACCAAGACCAAAGCAAACCAGGCCAAGGCATCAGCGAGCACGCCTTCATCGACGCCTGTGCCAGGTCATATCGTATCTCCCGAACAAACGACTGTTTCCAAACCACCGGATGCTACCACCCCAGCTCAGATAGCCGCCTCAGCCGCTCAAAATGCAGCGGCTATTAATGCTGGTATGTCGAGCCAAGATGGTAAAACCGATGTGATGGCCAATGCGTACAAGTCTGGCGATAATGAGAACACAGAGGTAAAGCACACGTCGAGAAGAAGAGGTTCGCGAATAGGGTGTTAACGCATGTTGTACTTGCAGACCAATAACTTTTTGGCGGACGATACCTTGATGTTTGATAGCAATGTGCCGCTTCTGGATGATAACTTTGACTTGGATGTCTTCTTCAACAACAATGACGACTACAGTTTCGATCAGACTTGAATGAGTTGTTTAGTACAAGTATACGGTAATCCTGCAAAATGAGGATCCCATTCACAGCTTCCCCTGTTGTATTATATAGTCTCCTTCCTCTTTTTTTCAACAAAGAAAAATCTCTTGCTTTCTTTTTTTCCGTCACTGGGGGCCCAAGGAAAGACTCTGTAACAAGTCTTGGCTGTGGTACAATGTTGGTACTATCTGCAATTATAGAACGCTACAAGGAGCCATCTTAGCATGCAATAACAGCATTTTGATTCCCCTCCCCCCATTTGATAACCATTTCTGTCAAATTGATCGACTTCGGATTGGTGAGCGCACATCACGTGGCAGGACGACTTTTTTTTTTATGGAGTAAGATTGAATTTGTCAGACAGACTGTTCGGCATTCACTAGAAACGCAACATGGCACAAACACTCATAAACGCCAATCCAACTGTTTACAGTCCCTCCAAAACCTCACAGCGCATTCTCACATTTGAGGAGCAGGACGACAGCTTCGAGGATCCTATTGATGCTCAAGAAATCTTCGACCTTATTCGATCCATCTCCGATCCCGAGCATCCTTTGACACTTGAGCAGCTCAATGTCACCCAGTGTGAACATATTACCGTTAGCGATGAAACAAGCCGTGTGTTGGTAGAATTCACTCCTACCATCCCTCATTGCTCCATGGCCACTCTTATTGGGCTGTGCATTCGGGTGCGATTGTTGCGCAGCTTGCCGGATAGATTTAAGGTGGATATCCGAGTGCGCAATGGAACCCACCAATCAGAAAACGCCGTTAATAAACAACTAAACGATAAGGAACGAGTAGCTGCCGCTCTGGAGAACGACCATCTTCTTGAAGTCGTTAACCAATGCTTGGCAACCGCTGGTCTTCGTGGTCAAGATACTCCCTCTCCTTAAGCTTCATCTGTACCCATTCTTGTAACTGCTTTTTTTTTTTTAAAAAAAAAAAAAAAAGAAAAAATCCAAACCCTTCCATGCTTTCAATCACAAATTGTAGACAACCCACAAAAAACCTCTCCTCTACCAATGTATCATTCCGCTATCTTGCAAGTATTTTATTTTTGTCGTCTCTTGTAGCGCTTGGTTACAGTGGATCCCAAGAGATGTGAAGTGATTGATTATCAGTCAGCATAACATTGTCAAATCAATGCGTAAAAATAAACAATTTTGCCTATTCCCATCTACAATTCATAAAGTCATCTCATGTCCAGTCACTCTCAATTTCATCACTTGCCTGACTGTGAGGTACAATTTAAGCAACGGAATGGCCGTGTGCGAGGCTGAGCTATCCGAACCCGAATTTTCCCTGAGGTGTGGACCCGAGGGTTGAGAGCGACGGATCTACGCTTCGGCTTCACTTTTACAGTAAAATCAAGCGAGTAAATTTTATATGATGCCCGGGATTTTGTTCTCCATTATAAAGATCAAAGCTATAATTTCCTTGAAAGAGGTGGGAAGCAAAAAGCTGGCTTAGAGGTTCAGACATGAGGCACCCATGAGTCACACAAATTGAAACCAGCTGCCTAAATTTGACGACTCCGTAACCTTTGCGTGCGCTACTTGAAATTCTGAGCAAATTTCCTAGTCATCCATTAGCCCAAAAATCAGATCAACGGTATAAAAAAGCATTGGGCACCAGCTTCCATTCATAACTTTACCCAACTCTTTCAAAACAAAAAATGCTACCTGCTGTCTCGAGAAACGCTGCCTTCACGGGTATGCGAACGCTCTCCCCTCACATTGCCCGAACCTCTGTTCGGTGCTTTGGCTCTCTATCCAGTGTTCTTCGCGGCCCCAATGAGATGCGCCCTATCGCGAGTATACCAGACGATATTGCTCGCGAATTAGCAAATAGCCATCCTGTACCCATGCGACATGAATTTGCTGATAACCCGCAAAAGATCACTACCGACGTGCTTGAAAAAATGGATATTGGCCTTGGAAGTCATCATGTTCCTACATCATTCAGTGATAAGCTGGCCTTTCGACTGGTGAAACTTTTAAGAATCCTTCCCGACACCTATTTCCGGGACGACCATTACATGAGAAGCGTTATGCTAGAAACTATTGCTGCAGGTAGGGAAATTTGGCTTGAGAATTTTTGGCTGAGTGTCGTGTAATGATGTTGTGATTTTTATGCAACAACAAACTAACCAATGTTTCTTTTTTTTTGTTCTGGCTGGCGTCAGTTCCTGGTATGGTCGGCGCGATGCAACGACACCTTCGTTCATTACGAAAAATGACACACGATGGAGGTTTCATCAGTCATCTGCTCCATGAGGCCGAGAACGAGCGAATGCACCTTATGGTAAGCAAATGGGAGGAATTATTTTTACCTATGCATACCCTTTTTTTTTTTTGACACATTTATTTGTTATCAGATTTGGATGAAATGCCTGCAACCCAATGCCTGGAATAGACTGTTGGTTTTAGGTGCTCAAGGTGTATTTTTCAACGCCTATTTCCTCGGCTACATGATTTCGCCTAGACTTTGCCATCGTATCGCTGGTTACCTTGAAGAAGAAGCTGTTATATCCTATACGCATTTCTTGGATGCCATTGACAAGGGCATCATTGAAAACAAGAAAGCTCCTCAAATAGCACTTGGTAAGCATGGCACCTTCATGAATATTTTTAATTTGTTGGGGACGAAGCTGACCACTTTTCCAACAGAATACTACAATTTACATCCTGAAGCCAGTGTACGAGACGTTGTCGTTGCCGTCCGTGCAGACGAAGCTCTCCACCGAGATGCAAACCATCTATTCTCCGATGTGTTCTCCTCCAAGCAAGTCAATTTACGAGACCAAATCAAAGAACAAGCTGAAAAACAAGGCTCGGCTGATGAAGCTCTTCGCGAATGCGCCAAATAATAGAAATAATTTTTAGAACACGCCCGCCCCTCGTAATAAATGAACCAGTATGTTTGAACAAAGAAGTCCCGTTTTTCAGTCGCCGACCGCGCTGGGTAGCATGACTTTCTTTCTCCCTCAATTTTCCTTTGCACTGCTTTCTATTGTACCAACTGCGTTATGGGAGTTCCCAAGTTCTTCAGATGGATGAGGTAGCGTCACTGTTCATACTAATAGTCTATAGTACCCCTTGATTCTGACCTGGTGTTTCAATCAGCGAACGCTATCCACTATGCTCTCAGCTCATTACTGAGAACCGAATCCCTGAATTTGGTAATGTACACATGCAAAAAATCGCGTAGTACTTTTTGACTTTTTAACTGACCCGACACTTTTTTGTAGATAACCTGTACTTGGACATGAATGGCATTATCCATAACTGCTCGCATAATAATTCAGACGATGCTCACTTCCGTATTAGCGAAGAACAGATCTGGCTCGCTATCTTCAACTATGTTGATCACCTGTTCAGAAAAATCAAGCCTAGAAAGACCTTCTTCTTGGCCATTGATGGTGTTGCTCCTAGAGCAAAGATGAACCAGCAGCGCTCTAGAAGATTCAGAACTGCAAAGGATGCAGAGGATTTAAAGAGACGAGCTTTGGCAAAAGGCGAGGATTTGCCAGATGAGCCTCCATTTGATAGTAACTGTATCACACCAGGTAAGGGCCATGAAAAGGGATCATACCTATTGAGTGGGATTGAGCTAATGTTGCTCTCTTCTTATGAACTCCTTTTTAGGCACTGAATTCATGATCAAGCTGACAAAGGAGTTGCAATATTTCATCAACAAAAAGGTCTCAGAGGATGCCAACTGGCGTGGCATAGACATCATCCTCTCTGGTCCCGAAGTTCCTGGTGAAGGAGAGCATAAAATTATGGACTTCATTCGATTGTCCAAAGCTCAACCTGATTACAATCCCAACACTCGACACTGTTTGTATGGTTTGGATGCTGATCTCGTTATGTTGGGCTTGCTCAGCCATGACCCACACTTTGCACTGCTACGTGAGGAAGTAGTGTTTGGACGACAAGCCCAAAAAGCAAAGAAGACGTGAGTGATATTATCTAGCGTTGGGGTTTTTAAGTGTGCAACCTCATGCCTTCCTTACTCAACGAATGGGTTGGCCCCATTTTCCCTTCCTTAGCGTTGATCTCCAAAACTTTTACCTTATGCATTTGTCCCTCCTGCGAGAGTACCTAGACATCGAATTCCAGTCTCTCAAGGAAACGTTAACATTCGAATACGATCTGGAACGCATCATTGACGATTTCATTCTTTTGGCATTGTTTGTTGGCAACGATTTCTTGCCTCATCTACCGAATCTTCACATCGCCGAAGGTGCGCTCAGCCTCATGTTTAATTTATACAAACTGGTCCTACCAGTGATGGGTGGATATATCAATGATGGCGGTAAAGTCGATATGAAGAAGTTGGAGATTCTACTGGGTCGTCTAGCCGACAAGTTCGAATCTGACCTATTTGAGTCGGAAATGGCGGATGCGAACTTCTTGCGTGGAAAGCAAGAACAAGGTTTCACCGAAGAGGAGCTCATTTCTCGAATGGAGAGGGCTAAGTTGGATAGTGGATCACGAAAGAAACCCAACAAGAAAAAACTCGGTAAATGAACCGTTCGCGGAAATTGATTATGCGCGGATGTCAAGGCCATGTTGTATTTACAAACGGGATTTCCATTTTTTTTTTTATATATAACCACTAGTCATCACCAAGCGACAACAAGCTATCCTTCAACAAATTAAGGAGTTTTCGCTCAATCGTCGCGGCCATGAAGTTCCAGCTCTTCACTTCCCCTCGCATCTGAAGGCTGGTGACAGGCACTTTGTTGAAACCGTGGCCACCGATCTCGGATTGCATTATGCTGTAGAGTACGAGGGCGACGGTGACACTCGACATGTTTACATTGATTTCCCGGAGAATGAGGAAGGAGAAGAGGATGAAACGGAAGACGAAGAAGATCTTGACGCTAGACAACGCGTGTTGGCCAAATATGAGACTGCTGAAGTCATTGAAGATGTTGTGACAGAGGAACAGCGTGACTTACAGGAATCGCAACGAAAAGAGGAAATCATGCACGACTGGAAGGTGAATTACTATGGGGTGAGTTATTTTGCATTTTTATGTATTGCTCTTCTGGTTCTTATCCTTTTTTTTTTGTGTGTGTGCTATAGCCAAAAATGAGTATCGACTACGATAAAAAGGAGCAAATGGACAAACTAGTTCGATCCTATATCGAAGGTATCCAATGGGTCCTGTACTATTATTATAATGGTGTAGCCTCCTGGGGATGGTTCTATCCTTACCACTACGCACCCATGATATCTGATCTCAAAGATCTTGACCGCTTCTCGGATTTGGAGTTTACTCTCGGCAAGCCTTTCAAGGCTTATGAACAGCTTATGGGTGTACTACCAAGCTTAAGCAGGAAGTTGTTACCTGCTGCCTATAGAGTAAGTGTGCCTGCCAAATTCCGCGTGTCGTACTGCCAATAACTGATGCACCGTTTTTTTTTTTTTTTGCGCGCAGGATTTGATGACGGATCCCACCTCACCCATTATTGACTTCTATCCTACCGATTTTGAGCTGGATATGAATGGCAAAAAGCAAGATTGGGAAGCTATCGTGAAGATTCCGTTCATCGACGAAGAGCGTTTATTGAGTGCTATGAAATCTCGCGAGCACCGTCTGACCAAGGATGAAGCTTCCATGGAAAGAATCGGCCAAAATCACCGTATCTTTTACGACGCCAATTTGGAGAATACGCAAGACGAGAATGGCAACGGTACATTGTACCCTAGCCCACTCCCTGGTGTATTCCCGGACATTCATAACTGTCTTGCCAAACAGGTCGACTATCACCTTCCAAGCCTAGACGGAGGATTGAAATTGAGAAAGACTTTACTCAAGGAAACCAACGTGGGTATCAGCGCGCTCGCAGGATTTCCTACGCTGCACACTATCCCACATACGGGTTTCCTTGTGCACCATAATGTCAATGTATTTCAACAGGAATCGAAGTAAGTAACCATCGGGTTTTTGACAACTGCTGACTAATATTAATATTCCCATTCTGATCCGTTGCGTAGAAACGAATCGGTCGTCGTCAATCTCCAAAACATGTGGGAAGGCATGGACACACAAGAAATTGCTAAAAGAATCGTTGGCAAGAGGCTTTTCGTTGGTGAGTCCATGCTCTGATTTGAAAAACCAATAATGTTGACGTCTTACACCTTTTTGTATCTAGGCTATCCATTCCTGCAAGAATCGTTTGTGCAGGCAGTATCAGACGAAAAATTCAAGTATGAACACACCATGCGTGATCGTAAGAGACTCGTTCTTCGAACTCCTATGCCCGCGAATGAAGTGGATTGGTGGCGCAAGCGATCAGATCGCTTCGAGTACATGGCAAGCAAACGATTTGCATGCATTATTGGTCATGTGGACGTTTGTGTCCATGTTCGTCTTCTCAAGGGCATGCGCAGAATGGATGATGGTGCACTTTTGAAAGATTATGACCATCCTAATCAGGCAACGATCCTTCCACTGCAAACCTCAGTTCTTAAAGTGGAAAATGAAGACAGACGTTACATCGAGCAACCTTCTCGTCCTGTGGAGGAAGACTTCCCCACCAAAAGTGATGTGTTCTTCTTAGGAGCCAAATTCTATGGAACACTGGCTACGGTGATTGGTCATGCTGAGGATACCGTTGCGCTCAAGATATTGGTGCCAAACGATGAACACTATCTGACCGAACCCACATTTGGAAGGGATATAATTAGTGAACACAAGACACGCTGGATTCCTGCCTATGTCGTCGCCAAAAAGATCGGCATCTCATCATTGGCATTGTCTAAAATTACCTCGTCCCTTTCAGTGCAATTAAGCCCAGATAAGGCCAACCTTGGACTCAATCTCAAGTTTGAAGCCAAACAACAAAAGGTGGTTGGCTATACTAGGAAGACCAACAATGTTTGGGAGTACTCTTCCAAGGCCATTGACTTGTTGACTGAATACAAAAAGCAATTCCCCGATTTCTTTAGGCAATTAGACAAGCAAGCGCAGCAAGGTTAGACATTGTGCTGTGACCATGCGGTTGACATGCCATCACTAATTTGTACTCCTATCAGGTGAAATTTACCAGCCCAGACAATTCTATCCTGAACCTGAAGCAATGAAGAAGATGATGGAAATCAAGCAATGGTTGAAGTCTAAAGGCATTGCCGATCTTCCCAGAGTAGCGCTTGATGTGGATCGACTTGATTCGGTATGTTAAGAAACCATGCGGGGGTTTAAGTGAGCTGGCGGCATGATGGAGAAAGAAAGCTGACTTACAAATGATGCTATGATCCGTTTATAGGATATTGTCCAACAAATAGAGCAGGAAGCCATCAAGTACAACGAAGTTTGGGAGAATCTAGAGTTCCGAAGAGTGATCGTCAAGAACATTCCCCGTCATGTTCTGCTCAAACCGGCGCATGCACCTTACAAACTACAGAATCAAGCGTTTGAGCTCGGTGATCGCGTTGTCTTTGCTCAAGATTCCGGAGGTGTCCCGCTCGGTCTAAGAGGCACGGTGATTGGATTTGAAGATAAGCATGTCCAAGTAGTGTTTGACCAGACTTTCATGGGTGGAACCACTATGGGCGGCCAATGCTCTCCTTTCCGTGGCATGACGGTTCCTGCATTCTCAGTCATCAACTTGAGTCAACCGGCATTCTTGAAAACCACACAACCACCACCACCACGCCCTATGAAGCCTCATAGATCCCATAACCAATAAAGAAAATAGTGATGTTTGGTTTCCTTTTTCTTTTAATTTTTGTGAAAGTGTAGCAACAGCGTGGGTTTGGTTGGGGGGTGCCCTTCAACTCAGCAGCAACATAAAGCGGCGTTCGTCACACATTTTTTTTCCTGTCCTTTTTCTTTTTCTCTCTCCAGTTTTTTTTTCTCTTTTCACCTTACATTGAGGAGGATCTTATTGCTCATTGTTTGGTTTTGTTGAAAGCGTGGATACCTCATATACCCTCCAGGCCAGGATGCAATAATGGAAAACACTTCACTGAGTCCAGCTCCTGTTGAAGCTCAAGCGCGTCAGAAACCTTCAGGCACAAAGCGAATCAAGATCAGCCGGGCGTGCGATGAATGTCGTAAAAGAAAGGTAGGTTTTATTGCAATGTCTGAGACTTTGGGCTGGCCTCAAAACATTGGCTAATGCCGTCTAAATACACTGTTTTTTGATACCAGGTAAAATGTGATGGTGCTCAGCCATGCTATCGATGTCGCAAGTCGGAAACTCCATGTATCTTTGTCAAATCTGCCCCACGACGTGGTCCTCCTAAGCAGTATGTAGAGTTATTGGAAACACGATTACGGATGGTTGAAAAAGCTTTGACTTTTCTGGAAAAGTCAAACGATGAGCATAGAGCCATGGGCGATGACGATGAGGCAGACTGGGATCAACCCAAGTATGGTACGCTAGGTTTCATAGCAGCATGTCTATCCCCAAGCGCTTGGTTCTAATCCTCCCCTCCCCCATAGACTCTGTTCCTACAGATATTTACACAGACATATCGGGTCCCATGTGTATCGGTGACATTGGCCAAGCCATGTATGTAGACGAATCCAATACCCAAGACCACCAGTTACTGGAGCGAACGTTGCCGCATTTATCAGATACCCCCATGCTTTCGTCCTTTGCCGTCATCCCTCCTGAACTCATAGATACCTATTTTGATGCGGTTCATCCCCATTTTCCATTGCTACACAAATCATCCTTTTACGCTCGCTTGAACGATCGAAACGCCACCCATTCGCTGATTTTACTGAATGCCATGTGTGCTGTTGCGGCTATTTGGCATCGTCCACCTCTGGCTACCCCAGGAGCCCCAGGCATTCAATTCTATCAACGAGCATTTTATCTCATTGACGATTACGCCGATACACCCCGCATATCCACCATTCAAGCCCTGCTATTATTAATCAAATATCAAGAATACCATCGAAGACCTGGTTTCTTTTGTAGACCTTCCCTGTACATGCAGATGGTCGTACAGATGTGGAATGACCTTGGTCCTATATATCCCCCCAAATACACTACCGATGTTATCGAACTGGAAGTTGGAAAACGTACTTTTTGGATGGCCTATGTCTACGATATGATGATGAGGTAAGGGGCAAATTAGGGTGGACCCTCCATGAGTCGTTTGGAGCCTACATCTGATCATCTTTTTTTTTTTATTTTGGTCACGTAGCGTCGAGCAGGGACGAGAGCCAGGCTTCATGGATATCGACTTCACCCCAGAAGATCCCCCTATAAATACCGAAGAGGATGCAGTCGAACAAACCATCATAGATCATCATCGGTGGATGTTTCAGCTGGCCAAGATCCTCGGTTCAACCCTCAAATTCGTTCGTTTGATGGCGGGTAGACGAAAACCCTCAGTGCAGAGAAGTAAACGTCAAATACTGGAAGAAAATACTCGGTTCTTGACATGTCGGGTCAACCTGGATAACTTTCTTCAGTCGTTACCGTCATCCTTGGTGTATATGCCATCCAACTGTGAGCCGTCTTACCCTTCGGCTAAAGCTACTTTTTCCTCCCCTTTCGCCGCCTTTTTACACATGACATACCATCTGGCGGTCATTTTGCTTCATCGCCCATACACTATGTATCCCTTAATACAGCTGGAAGAACTCGACGCCTCTTATCCACACCGTGAAATCTGTGCAGCGTCTGCATCTCATATCACCCATATCGTATCTGACTTTGTGAACCAAGCCGACACCCAACAGTTTATGCGATGTATTCGAGGTGCCCAACACACCATCCATTGTCTGACGACCGCCATCACTGTACATAGTAGTCTAATGAATACTTCTGTCTCTGACCAAATGGCTCAGGTATCCAAAGAGCAGTACGAATTAACTCTTTCCCTGTTGCGGGACATTGCTATGGAATCACCGTCCCTGGAATTTCAAACAAGGTTCAAAGATGCCGAACTGACCTTTTTATATGGTCAAATGGCAGTGAATCCATCCGATACCACTGGTTCACCTGGCGTTCAGGAGCGACAGGTTACCCCCGCTGCATCGATCCCTGCCCCAACCTCGACGCAAAGCACAGGTCGTCAAACAAGGGCGCAGCAGCAACAAAGACGCAATTCTGGCCCAACCATGACGATGCGCCAGAATAGTGGTGGCTTACCAAGAATGGGGTCTAATATTCCAATGTCCGTGGCAGGAACGGATCGACGCATGAGCGCAATTTCTCCCCAACCTTCTCATACCCCAGCACCGTATTCCATGCTGATGCAATCCAGCGTTGCTCTCATGGGGAATGATGCTGCCAGTCGGTTTGCCGCTATGTTTCAACAACCACCTCAGTGGCGTGGATACCCTGCATCACCACAACAGATGTCAGGCGGACAAAGTGGTGGCGTGATGGATCCAACGGTGCATTCTCGCTTTCTAAACCACCTACCTCCTCATTTCCAACGTCCGTACGATGATTCATCAGCAGCCGCTATGCAAGCGGCCATGATGAACAGCCCTGTGCCTATGCGGACACAATCTGCAACTTACCGGATGGGAAGTGGCGGGTCGGGACGTGCGTCTACCTGGTCGCAAGGCACCGCTCCCATGTACGCATACCCACAACAACAGCAGTCACGGCCCACCTCACAACTGCAAAATAGCGTGGCTGCGTCCGACCCTTTGATGATGTATGGTTCCTACTCACATCAGTTGCTGCCTAACGATGGTGGATCTGTCAACCGATCTTCCAGTTCTAATCCTGGCGGGCCAACTCCTTCACGAACGACCTCCAGTTCAAGGGCAACCCCTTACTCAACCCAGAGAAGACCTGCCACCATCGGTCATCACCGAAGACATACTATATCTGATTCTTCAAAACAAATGACGATTGAAGGACTCTCGGATGACAAATTGTCCCTCTCACGTAGACGAGCGCGTGCCAATACCCGATCTCAGTTGCTGCCTATGACGTATAGTCCTTTGACAGACGGGACAGCTCAAACCGCATCCACCGAGTCCGCCAAACTATCAGCAGCTGCTGCCACCGCGGCATCAGGATCATCGTCATCGCCTTCTTCCTTCAGTCCTGCATCCGACACTCCGTCTGCTATGGTGGAAGATAGTGACATGGCTTTGGATACCCTGGGTGACGATCATGCAGAACCAAAGAACGAAGAGAGTATGATGCGATACTTGATGGATGAATGGGTCCCTCAAACGCCAGATAATTAATGGATGCCGCTCCGGAACTTTATACCATGGTGCTTCCCCTTTGGCTTACTTCCTTCAATTCTTTTTTTGTGAGTTATTTTACTGGCGCATGCATTCATCTTTTTCATAGTCTTCAAATCCAACTTTATCATAGAAATTGCATCACCTTTTTCTTTTTTTTTTTTTTTTTTGGTTCCTGGATGGCATGCAGAATCCCAGGAGCATGTACATACTGTTTTATTGGCGTGGCTATCCACATCGGTTGGGATTATGTTTTGGCTACCTTTTACGTGAAAACAGGTTGTTTAAGATGAAGGCAAAGAAAACATGAAAGAAATAAACAACACATTATGAAGTTATTTTTACATGGCTGCTCGATATTCATTCAGGGTCGGAATGCGGAACCTCTAATTCTAGTCCAGGTGGAAGCAAAAAGTACTCGGAAGTAAGTAGACCAATAAGGTGCGTATGAAAGAGCAACCCATCTGGAAAGAAAGGCCGAACCATTTAGCCTGGAGGGATTGGTGAATATGACTCGGTACAACCGCTCCAATCCAGGATAGCATTGGTCTGTATAAGAAGGTCATATACTTTAATGCTGCTGGGGACACTGCTTGTTGGTTAACAGACCGACGGAAAATCTGATAACGAAATCAGGTGATTTCCTCATGATTGGGAAATTCCGTCCTTTGTTCCTTGGATTCTCCACATTTCTCACCTTTCTACTCGTACAATGCCAGAAGGTTCCGGAAATACAATGCCGCCCATGATGCCTCCTCACCCCGGCCTCGATATGATTTCAGACAACTATGATGATCTGAAGAAGAAGTGCCCTGCTTTCGCTTCCGGCTGTCCATACGCCAAGACCGAAGAATTCAATACATTGGCTGCCAGCGTTGGCGACATTTCGAAATGGTAGGTCATTCTGTTACATGGTCCATGATGGCTGCGCTGCCTAAACACACTTTCCTAACGACTCTGCCATTGCTCTCTTTGAATTAGCCCGGCTTTCCAAGAAGGTATGTGAAACAACTTAAGCTTTCATACCAAACCTGACTTTGCCCTGACCAATGAAATTTTAGGTTGTCCCTTTTCTGACAAGTCAAAGGAAGAGCTGGCCGTTCTGATTGAGTCTGTCCCCAAAGAACATCCTCTTATTAACCCGCACGGTAATGATCATGTCTGCCCTTCTTCCCCTTAAATTAACGTGGGTGTCTAACTCCTGAATTAGAGCTACCATCTTGTCATGAAGGAGAGCTTCTTGTCCAAGCTTTGAATGCTTTCTTGAGCCAAATTCGTCAAGAGTCTGATATCATTCAAGATGGTCACTCTGCCCACAAGCAGCCTGATCCCATTGTATTTTTGGAAGATCCTCAACTTGCAGGTGCTATGCGTGAAGGAACCAAAGCCGTCCACAAAGCCGCCGAGAACTCTGTCTTCACAAAGTAGGTCTTGTCTTAATTAGCACTGTTGTCTCTCTCAATGACTAACCATCGTTCACAGGCGCTTCCTCCGCGGTCAAATCAATCGCGACGAATATGGACGATACATCAACTCACTGTACTTTGTTTACAAGTATGTATAGTCTACAGTCTCATACCGCTGACAACACTTTCTAAACAAAAAAAAATGATCGTTTTCATGTTTGCAGCTCCATGGAAGGGCTCCTTGAGAAACATAAAGAGCATCCTACTGTGAAGCTTATTTACTTCCCTACTGAGGTCAATCGTAAGCAGTCTTTGCTGCAAGGTAATGGAAAAATATTCAAATATCGGCAGCATGCTTTTTTCTGTTATCCTAACACTTGCTGCCAATCCCTAGATCTTGAATACTACTATGGCAAAGACCAGGTTCCAGATCTCATTGCCTTGGATAAAATGACTCCTGCAGTCAAGGAATATGTGGACGCCATGGAGTCAGCTTGCGCAAAGAACCCTGCATTGTTGATTGCTCACAGCTATTCTCGATATTTGGGAGATCTTTCAGGTGAGCACGCTAACACATGTCTGTAGTTCGCTATGCTTGCTACTCAGCTGACCTTTGAACCTTTTTTTCTTTACCTCCCAATAGGTGGTCAGATTTTGGCAAAGAGATTGAAGACTCATATTTTCCATTTGTCCGAGAAAGATGCCGAATGGGATACCACCGAAGGATTGAACTTTTATCATTTTGAAGCCATCGGCAATGTACCTGAGTTCAAGGAGATGTACAGAGAACGTCTTAACGCTGCCAAAGTCGATGCTCCCACCAGAGGTAACTTGAAACAGGATGAAACTGCTGACCTCAAACGAATACTCACTAACACTTATTCATCGAACAGATTTGGTGGTGACTGAAGCTGTAAAGTCTTTCCAATTGAACATTGCGTTGTTTGATGAAGTTGAGGAATTGTCGCAAAAGCACTTGTTGGCTCCTACTTTATTGCGCGGCGAGATCAATGTCCCTGAGCCCGCTGGATTACCCAAGTCTCACGAGAAGAGATCAAAGAAATCATGGACCATTGCTACCTCCGTCGCCGTTGCTGTTGCTGCTGTTGCTGTTGGAGCCTTGATCTACAAGAGAGTCCAGAAAGCATAAGTGTTGCCAAGGTCATGGTGATTTCTAGGCCGTTTTTTCTTTTCTATATTTCCTCGATCCGAAACGTTATAGCGAGCTTTGCCTCTAAAGTAGCGATCATTGAGTGAATATGTCTATGTTGTATTTGATGCATGCATTTTCATACTCTTACCCTCCTATACTGTATTGATATCTTCTACCTCCCAACTCGTTAAACCAACCCCATTGATCATTAGACGTGCCCACCAAGCACAAAACCATAATCACAAATAAAGGAACCATAAAAATCAAAGAAAAAAAAAATATTATCCAAACAAAACAAACCAACTCCCATGACAAAAGTTCATTCTCAAACTGCGTATCAATGTTAAACCGCAATCATTGTTTCAGGGACAAATAAAATCACTGTCAATATAGCCTTCAGTACTATCACTTTCCTATCGTCATATTGGCCGCTGGTATCGGTTGGCTCTGGCAATAAGGGGACGGCATGCCCTGTCCCCTATAATTATCCCTACAGCCTGGATGTTACGTTTAGGCAATGGAGGTATCGCATTATTTCCACAATGGGCAGCAGCCAACTTGGTGCCTCGTGACGTTTCCATTTACACAAGTTTGAAAGCTCTGGAATGACGGATTCACTCTGCCCCGCAGGTTTTGCCTCTTCATTCGATAGAGCGTCCAGGGCACTCATCATTTCGCATTGTACTCTCCTTGCTTGCATGCAGTTGTTCAGTGCGTATGCAAACTGCATGTGCTTTACCGATGTCTTTGCCGGGTGTGCGTCATGGTGAATCCCTGTAAGGGGAGATGGAAAGAAAGCCTATCCCGAAAGCTTACTTTTTTGGTTTTTTTGGCGGTAGCATGCTCGATCTATCATGAGCCTTTGTTTTGAAACTGGTGCCACAACATCTTCGTTCGCCCTGAGGGATAAAAAAGACCATAATGTGTGTTGGATGAGTTGCTCCATGGATGATACCATTTTCGTTAAATGACCTAAATATATGCCGCATACGTTAACATTGTACTGCATCATTTGGCTGTTGAGCCTGCCTGCCTGACCTTAGCTTACTTTGAACATTTCCATCTGCCCTAACCGCCTCCGCAATGGACGGCTATAAACTCCTTTCCCCTTGATTGCCTCTGTCTTTACTCATCTTTCCGGAAATCATCAATACCTCGCGCTCTCCTGGTCTCATATCCCTTTTTTTCTTTTCTTTACTGATTTTTTGACAGAAAAAAAATAATAATTACGAAACACTCACTACCTTATAAGCTTTTTTTATTCTTATTTCCATCGTACTTTTCTACATTGTTCATTTTTCTTTTCGTGCTTGGGTTATAGTCACCTTTCCCCGTATTGCACACATGTATCTCGCCAGCTCTTTTCTTGTCATGCTCATCACTTTCTTTGCATCCCTATCAACTGCAGCACCCATATATCGCATGGAGCTACATTACCAACAAATAAAGCAAGGACTTCAGTCGAACACCGTTCGGCAATCCATGAACCAAGCGAATACAGCTATCGCCAACTACCTTGACCCGGAGATTTGGCCAGAGAGTGCTTCTGAACCCCGAATCAATATATTTGCAGACGTCCTCAAGCAGATCCGTCAATTACCACATCAGCTGTTGACTCCTCCCGCAGACATAAAAGAAAGGTTCGCTCGAAACACTCGAGATGAACTTGGCTATGCAGAGTGGTTAGTGGAAATCACCTTGTAAGTTGCCACAGAAGATAATGTTCCTCGACATGTAGTCCTATCACAGATTCCCAAACACAACAACTTCATGCTCCATAACTTATTGTTTTTGTATTCCTTGTTTCCCCCTTATAATTTTTCGTCGTCTTTTATTTTGATTTTTTCTCCTTTCACCCCAAAGTGTATTATCGTAAAAAAAAGTTGTGGCTAGTCACAATAGTTGCCTGTTTGCAGACAGTATCGTTACAGCTAATTTTTTCGTAACCCGTAGTAATAATAAACTCCTACAATGGCAAGGGTAGCTACAGCTGGGGTGAGGTCTAACTGAACAATAAGGTAGATCCAGATGGTGGCAAGGCCAGGAGCGCGTAGCATTTGACCCATGGAGGGGGATTTATGAACTGTGTACAATAAGAAAGCTCCCACCACAAGACTTGAAATCGCCATCAATGCTTGCATCGTCCGGGTCGCCTTGTAGCGATTGGTGATATATATCAGTGGTATCAACGCTAAAAGGGGATGCCCCCAACCAAAATTAGCCGTCGCATTATCACAAAACCGACGAAATGGATATTCACCTGGTAAAACGTGAAGCATACGCCAGGGTAATTGCCCATAGCTCCATGGTTCACTGTATTGGACTTGGACTGTGACCTCGAATGTGGCAAACAAAAAGCTGAATGGTAGGGCTAGAAATATGGCTTGTAGTGCAAAATCAAGTGTAGTGGCATCTGAATCTTCTTCCATCGATGAAGTAGTAGCGACTTGTTTCAAAACGCCACTTTGTTCAATGATATTCCATTTATCCGTATCTGAAATATCGTCCTGGCCTTTTTGCTTTGGAATCTGTTTGATGAGGGGTTCTTTGTTTTGTTGTTTCCGTGATCGGATCGTAGTCATGACTTGAACAAGAAGTTGGCAGGCGTTTTTTCAGAGGCCGCCGTTCGTTCTTCAGGTACCAAACCCCCCAATGTCTGAGAAGCCAAAGAGAACATCCACTCTGGCATCCCTCGGAATTGCCCCAGGTGCAGCCACGCCACCACCTGCAGCTGCTAAAAAGCCTGCAACCAAGCCAGCTGTTCCAAAGCAAACGACAGCCACCAGTCCACGCCCTGTTGTGAAAGCAACAGATGGACGATCTACACCAGCAAAAACGACACGTCCAGCCGCAGCGCCTGTAAAACCAGCTGTGCCTCGAGCTCCAAGACCCTCGGTTGAAGGCACTCGATCACCAGCCCCTACAGCCAGAACTCCAGTCACCAAAGCAACCGGCTCAACCACCACGCGTGCTGCCACCGCCTCGGCTGGAACACGCACGGCTTCGTCACTTGGAGCAAAGGTAGCAGGATCAACAACCACTAGACCCAGCGCCACGCCAGGCACATCTGCCAGAAGACCTGTGGCTTCATCCGTCACCCCGGTCCCTGCCACGTCTGCCGCCAGAAAGGCTTCCGTAACTCCTCGCGTTGCTTCGGGTTCTTCAGCAACCACTAATGCTGCAGCCAAGCCAACTGCAAGTGAGGTTGTGAAAAATCTAAAGCAAAAGGTGAGTAGCACATTGTTTCGACCTACATGTGGGGACTAAATTCTAAATCGGTGTTGTTACGACTTTTAGAATGAGGAGATGCAAAATGAGATCCAATCTAGAGACTCCGTCATAAAGGAATTGGAGGACAAGTTGCGCAAATATGAAGAAAAGGAGCAAAGCGAGAAGCAAGAAGTCGTGATGGCAGAGAATCCATCGGAAGACGTGGATGCTGAAGAGGACTCTGAAGATGTCAAGGAGACTGACATTGCCACTGCAGAAGCAGTCGAGCATGAAGAAACTCCCGCTTCAACCACCAAGGATGACTCGGCCGCGGAGGAGCTTGAGCAATTGCGAGCAAAGTTGAGCGAAAGTGAAACTACTATTGCAGAGTTGAAAGACGAACACCAAAAGGTAGTCGACAGCCTTCAATCTGAGCACGCACAGGCAGTTGATGCTCTTAAGCTGGAGCTGGAAACTACTTTGGCCAGAGAAAAGTCCGCCGCCGACAACGCTATCACCCTCGATCACCTCAAGGAGGAGCATGCTAAACAGTTGAAGGAATTGGAAGAGAAGAGCAACCTTGCCATTGTTCAATTTGAAGAAAAGGAACATCGACATGCAAAGGATATGGAAACCTTGTTGAAGCAGCACTATGAAGAACTTGAAAAGGTGAAAGAGGACCAAAAGGTAAGCACTGTTCAGATTTGAGTAGTGTGATTTGGAAGAAAAGTCAGAGTATTTAAGTACGAGCTCTCATTGTAGCTGGAATCGGAATCCAGTCATCAGCATGAAATCAATGAGCTTGTGAAGAAGCACACTGAAGAATTGAATGAAAAGTTGAAAGAACAGGTCGACAGACTGGAACGAGAAAAGGCTGAGCTTATTGCCGCCCATAATGGTGCGGTCAAAAAACTTGACGAAGAGTACACCAGCGCATTGGAAACTTTCAAGATCGAAAGGCAAAACGAACAGGATCAACTCGAACCCATCAAGCAAGCCACACAGGAACTTGAAAATAAATTGAAAGCTCAAGAAGAGGAGAAAGAAAACATCATCCAGTCGCTGAAGGACGAACACAAGAAGGAGATCAAGTACCTCAAGGCAGATCATGAAAGCCAACTTGGTGACATCCGATCAGAAATTCAGGTATAACTTGGCTGTGATATTGAACCGCGACATAAAAAGATTTAAATCCATCACTGACGAATGTACGCTTTTATCAGATATCCATTTCCAATGCGCATGAAAAGGAGCTTTCTGACTTGCGCGTAGAGCAGGATAAGAAACTAAAAGAAATGGAAATCCACTTCCAAGAAAAAGCGCGAGCTTTGGAAAGTGAACACGCTCAGATTCAAAGCTCTCATCGTAGGGAACTGGAGGAGCTCAAGATTCGGCATAAGAACGAAAGTGAAGGCGAATTCGAAGATCGCATCTCGTCCATGCGCATCAAATACGAGAACCAAATTTCACAGCTGAAGACTGATCTTGAAAGCAAGACGACTGAGGTGGCTAAGCTTGCTTCACAAGCCGAACGTAAGGTGGAGAATGGCGAAAAGGAAGTTGATCAGAAAGCCATCCGCAAGTGGATTGAAACTTCTCTACGGTCCGAGTTCGACCAGAAACTAGACGCTTTGAAGATTGAGCATCAAAATGAGCTAGAGAGGTTGAAATCCCTCCACAGTCAAGAGATAGAGTCAGTGGCTGCTACATCATCCCAAGGAACGGAAGATATCAAGGCTGACATCAGATCAGACCTGGCCAACGAGTATGAAGCAAAAATGCAAAATCTCATCAACATACATAATGAAGAACTAAGAACATTGAAGTCCAAGCAAAGTGATGATCAAAAGATGCTGGCCGAAGCTCGGGGAGAGATACTGAAATTGCAGCAAGCTATTATTACTTCAGAATCCAAAGGTACCTCTGCTGGTCTTGACTTGGTAAGTACAAGCGTCGTCGCTCATCTTTATGCTGGTTCATACTTACATTCCGTCTCCAGGCAAACAGTGAGGATATTCAGAGTTTAGCGGCCAAGCATCAGAGGGAAATCATGGCCGTACAAGAAAAGTATTCTCAACTACTCGCGGAAAAGGACAATGAGATAGCAGCGTTCCTGAAGGAGCAAAAACAATTGACTGCAAACCAACAAAAGGATCTTGAAAATCTCCATCAAGCTCACACAAGTAAGATTGCTCAACTTGAAAATGACCATCGAAAAGCGCTGGACGTAAAGCAGAAGGAAATACAATCAAAGTCACTTGAAATACGTTGGTTGGAAGACGAAGTTACCGGCTACGAATCAAAGGCAAACGATAATGATCCAAATATCGAGCACCTGCGTCTTCGTTGTGAGACTCTAGAGGCTGAGAAGCGCACTGCACAAACTGTAAATCAGAATTTGCGTCAAGAAGCAGATGCAGCTCGTGCTGAAAGCAGTCGTTTAATACAGTGAGTATCCCCTTTTTCGTTTCTGGTTGCATGGACTACACGTATCTTATGCTGACATCCAACTTCAATGTGTCATAGACTGCTTCATCACCTTCAATCGGATCTCCATACCGAGTCGTAGTGTACTTTACATTATATTAACCCCTCTATTAATTGACTCTGGAGTCTCAGTCAGTTCTTCTATTATTTGATTTTATAGCTTTCCCCAACGAATAATAATATAAAAGAAAGCTGTTCAATGTATGTTTGTCCCGCTTGTCCGTTATTGAAAATTGCTTGACTGGCATCGGAATATCAACTGACCTCCTACTGTGAATCCTGCTTTTATCCAGCCATGCAAGCACACGATGACATTGTCAAGGCTATTCTAAGCTCCTTGCCGACTTCCGGCTCTGGAGATCAGGACGGACTGCCTAGCCTCGAGCAAGCCATATACCAGGCGGAAAACTTCATTCGAGCAGTAAGCACGAGCCTCACGCTGCAAAAAGCAGATCGAACCAACACCATTGACACTTGTCCTGTAGATTGATTGGTCGCAGCCTTGGCTCATTGCACTGGTTGCATTCCATGTCACTTCGTTCTTGACTCTCATTCTGTCTCGAAATAAGCACGACCTGCTCTCCGGGCTGCTCTTTTTCTTCAGTTCGTAAAACACCTCGATGTGAGCACAGAATGATACCCCCCCCCACTCTGACCCGCTTTTGTTGCAGTCTTCCTGGCCTGCCTCTCGCAGCCTTTGAACGGATTCTTGTCGAGCAACTGGGAGCATTTTGCATCGGCAAACTATTTCGACCAGTCCGGCTTGTTCCTCGCCACTGTCTATTCACTACCACTGATCCTCAACTGTATATTAGCACTGGTAAGCAAGGCGTCTCAACCCTCATTTTATTGCAATGCATTTCTAACGTGTAGCTTCCACTCAGGTGCTTGTTCTTCGAGCAACATGCACAATGCTTGTTAGTGTCAAGCGCAAGCAGCTGGAACGACAATTAAAGGCAAAGAAAAGTGCAAAAAAGAATGACTGATTTCAATGGTCAAAGCATATATGTATATTTAAAACGTTATTAGATTGACAAATTGCAAAATGGCATAATTGGTATAAGTTATATAAATAAGCGCAAGGGAGTGGGGGATATCTTATGAAGCAAGTCTTGTTACGCAGCGCGAGTGTGGGGGGGGGAATGAAGGAGTGGGTTGGTTGGCAAAGGGGATCGATTTCAAGCTTTGATTCTGGCTCTCCTGTCCAATCGCAGGCTCGCTTCTTGCTTCAACAACTTGTTCACCGTTCCAGTTCGTCTTGGTTGGGTCTTTCGGGGCTCAGCATCGTCCTTGTAGGCAGCACTGGCTGGAGGTTTCGCTACTTTTGGCTCTATCTTGGGCTGTGGTTTGCGCATAGGTTTCTCTAGTGACGGGGGGTGTGTTATATCGGGTTTTTTACGACTCGTTCGTGCCGTGTCTATGGAATTACGTGCTGGTGCAACAGGTTGCGATACTCTCTTTTGTGTCCGCGTTGTGATCTGGTTCTTTGTCCGTTCACTAGCAAGGTTTTCTTTTTCCTTGATATTCGTAACACTAAATGCTCGTCTAACCTTGACTGCCGTGTGGTCCTCTTTGAGTGATGTCGCCATCAATGACTTCACCCTCTTCAGCGGTTTCGCATCTACTGGTAGTGCGCTTGGCAACCGTTCCTTGGGTCCTACTGCAGCTGTAAATAACGGCAAACGAGAACCTTGCCTGCGATAACTGGTGTACATGTTGGTTCGTCTATGAAAAACGTCATAGGCTTGTTGCACTGGATGTAATTTCTTAAGCTCGTCGCCAATGCGGTTGTTGGCATTGACTGCACCGTTCAGTGCTGTAGATAGTAAAATAGATGAACGTGGAAGGTAGGAGCGTTGAATTTGCATCGATTTACGATTAGATCGAGAGGCTGGAGGGTTGATATCTTGGGATGGCGAGACTGTGGATTCTTGTTTTTCTTCATCAATGGCTATAGCTTCGACGGGTACATTATGTTGAACGGCTTCATCAGAGTGTTCAATAGGATCCTGAGCATTGACTGCCAGTTTTCCGTCTAATTGTGTGAGTTGCTGAAGAGCTTCAAGTCGGTTTTCAATGCGTAGTATTTCTTCGTCATCGAATTCTGACGTGAAGGGGTCATCTATTTCAGAGCTGACATACATGGACTTTCTCTCATGTAACATGTCAACTGCTGGTTGAACTACGTCGGCATGGTGATCAGCGTCTAAAGTTGTGGTCGCATGGACAGCTTCTTCCATGTGGTGTGCGTGTTCTATACTGTGACCGTGGAGTGGATATGAAGGAAATAGGTATTCTGCTTCACTTTGTGTCAAAAAAGGATGCTGCATTGAATTGATAAAGCATTAGAATAGTTTAAAATACTTTAGACCTTCTTTGTTATGCGCACACTACCTTGAGAAGGTCGTCTGTGGTTGCTCTAAGATATGGATCAACCTCTAGGCAACGATTCATGAAGTCTACTAGCATTGGTGGTAGAGATGGTGGGTAGTGTGGTCGACCGACTTCTAATATAATTTCCTTGATCTATTTAATAAAGGAATGTTAAAACATGAAAGCTAAACAAACGGTGCATGCTCAGTGAGACGGTCAAATTTACTTACTCTATCTTCGCTACCATCCTCATCTTCATAAGGCGCTTTACCTCCATTGAGAATCTCCATAACGACAATTCCAAGCGCCCATATGTCAATTTTGCTATCAACGATCCTTCCTTCCACTGCCTCCGGTGCCCAAAATAAGACAACCCCAGCTTCTTCAAGGGAAGAGTCTGCGGTAGGTTGGATTGAAACAACACCGAAATCGCCTATGTTGCAATTCAGTTTAAAATCTCAAACTCACCCGCGATTAAAATGAAAGGAAAAATCACTAACCTATGACAACATCATTTGTTTCCTTTGTCAAAAAGATATTGTCGCACTTGATATCTCGATGTATATAACCGTGTCGATGGATTTCATGCAAGCCGCTAACAAGCTGGTGACATGCGATGAAGATCAATAACATTGAAGCAAACAATACACTATGATCATTCCACCTACCGCTTGTAATATGTACACCAATTGACCAACTGTTATTCTATTTTCAAATACATATTCCTGTAAGCTTCCTCCAGTGCAAAGCGGCATAACCAGGTATATACATTCTTGATGAAGATGTACGGAGAGTAGTTCCAGGATGTTTTGGTGCGGTGCGCATCGTGTCATTGCATATATTTCGTTTTCAACAAGGTCTCTTGGCATAATGAATGCATTGGGATCGTCTTGACTTTCTGCCACATAGTATTTCTTGATGGCGATGAGCTTTTTCGGAGACATCTGCTGTCGGCAGCGATACACACCACCTTGAGCACTATACCAGGTTGGTTTACAGCTCTTCAACCCCTCATATAGGCGATTAGGGTCAGAGTTGTACACGGGAATTCCGTTTACATGTTGCATGACCAGCGGTGGTATTTTGAAAGCAGTATCCTTAAATGGCCCAACCAAAAAAAATAAAAAACCCTCTTTCACCACCTGCCAAATCACGTACTACAACACCTGCCTGTCGCTCTATCTGCGTGTTTACCTTGCCTTTACAATGGCTGCTGGGACATAAGCTATCGGGACAACATGCATCATCGTTTGTCGAAAGATGTTTTCAAACCCTTCATAGCAAATAACACCAACGCTGCTGCTGACCCAGTGTAGGCTTGCGTGAATGCCATCATTTGTACAGATTGACCTTTGGTTACGGTTACTGTAGTTTGAGTAAGCATCGATAAGAGTGCCGCTCGTATTAGTATCATGGTCCAACATATGCAGTAATTTAAATCGTACAGGCCAACTATACTACAGACGGTATGCAAACGCCATAGTCATCATTCACTCTACATAAAAGAAATAAAAGGATGGATGAATCACCGTTGTCAATAGCAATAATGAGTTGGTTCCTGAGGCAAGGTCACAGGTCAATTTGTTCATGCGTGACTATGTTTTCAGCGCGCTGAACACTGCTTCAGAACGAAGTCTCTTCCCTTTCTTGACATCATGATTCTTTCGAAAGGTGCAAGATCCACGATTACGTTTACACAGCGAGCGTACATTCACTCAAGGAGCGGAGCCCAACATTATGGTAAAGGAGCACTTGGCACACTGTCCCTTCTGGGAGCAGCAAGCGCTATGACTCTCGCAGCCTTATACCATAACAGCCCGGCTCTAAATGAGGCTGTTAAAAACGATGATAAGCAACGATTCACGCAAACAAAACTTCACTTTACTGCTATCGATCCAAGTGATAACCGGCCCTTTGAAATTCTCTCCCAAAAGGCGATCAATGCAATAATGCGGTCTGGAGAGGTCGCGTACAAGTTTGCTCAACCCATCAAAAACGTGTCCGGAGTATACGTCAACAGCTTGCGCTCAAATGAACCGATAGAAGATCATTATAGTGTAGACACAATAGGATCGACGAAACTTATTGCTGGCGTTTATGATGGTAAGGACTTTAATGAGGTTGAAACAGTGATTCATGATTCTGACTCCGCATGGGTCGAACCAACAGGCCATATAGGACCTCAATGTTCCATTTTGATAAAGCGTAAGATCCCCATCTACGTTGCACAGCATTTGGAAAAGCTGCCTATGACAAAGTCCATAGAAAAAGTGATGGGAGCTCTATCATCAGCGTTTGAAGAATTGGACTCCCATATCCAGCAACGATTTATAGACATTTTCCCTAAAGATATATCCAAACTATCTGCAGGAGATATCAGATCTGCAGTCACCAGTAGACCTGATCAGGCTGAAACTCGGCGCATTATTGAGGAAGCTATTCATGGATCTTGCGCTTCTGTTGCATACGTAGATGGTGACGATGTATATACAGCCAACACTGGCGACTCGAGATCAGTCGGTAAGTAGCAGGGATTTGTCAAAAAATGCCACCCACAACTCCTCTTTTTGACGCTTTTTTTGTATTAGTGGTGAGCGTAGACAAGGATGGTAAATGGCATGGTCGACGCTTGGTAGACGAACAGACACCTGCACGACCTGCTTGGCGCAAGTTCATGGAATCTCAGCACCCTGCTTCAGAAACGAATGGTCTGATCAAGAGAAATAGAGTATTTGGCTTAATTGCTGTGGGCGGAGGTATGGAAGTAGCTTTTTTTATACTGAGAAACGTTTCCATGCAGCTTCTGACTTTAGATATTGCAGCATTTGGGGATATTATGTATAAGGTTCCCGTCGAATATCAAACTGCTGTATTACCCAACATACCGGCAGATATTTATCGCCGATTTGCAAGATACCATCACCGAATCATTGCAAACTATAGGACACCACCCTACCTTTACTCCAAGCCAATTGTCACACATCACAAGCTGGAAGAAAACGACCGGTTCATTGTCGTTGCTTCGGACGGTCTATGGTGGTATACTGGAAAGGAGGACGAGCATTCCCCTGATGGAGATCAAGCAGTAGCCGATATACTGAGTAAATGGAAGGATGATGAATCCGATGAATTGCCCAATCCTTCGACTCATCTGATGAAACATGCGTTTATACTAAGACGTCGTTACGATTTACCCGACTCTGCACCTTTCGACGAATCGGTAGAAATTTCCAAGCTCCTGACCAAACAGCCTTCCCGAGGTTTCCGTGACGATATCACCATCGTAGTAATCCAACTAGGCAAAGAAGGCAAGAGTATGACTGACCCTGGTCGGTATGGCGAGATCATTGAAGGGCAAGAAGTTGATGTTAAGTGCCCTAAATTATACAACCCAAGTAAAAAAGGTTGGTGGTAAACGCGGCAAACCAACCTTACAGCGGTTAAATAAACTTCCGAAACGGCTAAATTCACTACCATTTTTTTTAATTTCTTGCGCATTGAAGCTCGATTTATTGTGTTTGTTCGCTTTTCTGGTTGAAAATTGGTCATGTTACCATCCTTTCACTCGCAGTTTGGTAAAATCGCACCGTCAGCGTCGAGTAAAAGGCCAAACGCAAAGTCGGAACAGAATACGAAACGAAGAAGAGTGACTCAGGCATGGTAATGAAACCAGTCCCATTATTACTAATTGAATGTCATGTCGGTGTCGGCCCGCAGCAATGTACTAATTAGCTCCATTGCAGCGACGCATGTCGAAGTAGAAAAATCAAGTGTGTATTCGATGCAGCAACTAATACATGCGCAACATGTAAAGCAATAGGCACTAACTGTGTGTTTACTAAACCGTAAGGAAGAGAGCGAATTATTCGTCCAATGCCTTAGAGCTTGATAGCTAAATTTTTCCTTAAATTTTCATGGCACGTTAAATAGGGTCAAACGCCGAGGACCACCCAAGGTATACATTGTTTTCATTGTTTAAGCGTGATTATATCACCTCAATTAAGCTCACAATTCGACGTAGGGTCATATAGGAACCCTCGAACGCCGAATCAATCGAATGGAATCTTTATTAGCCGCCGTGGATGGCCCATCAGCAAATGGTAACGAGGCAGATAACCGGAGCATTGGGTCATCTGGTCAGAGTATAGACTCATCCAGCGCTTCAACCGCATATAGCTCTTACGAACCAGCCGAGCAAAAAATGCTTTCATCCATCACCAATGTCGCAAGACAGAATAATCTTCGCACCAAAAAAATACCCGAGGAAGATCTTGACCTTGCTAGATTTGAAAGCGTTCGCTTCTTGGGGGATGTTTCTGGAATCAAATTCTTGAGCAAATCACTCGGAATTGACCGCCCTTTACAACAATTCTTGCCCGGTCACCAGGTGGAACGACTCGGTAAAGACACCTTTTTGTGCGCTATCGAAAAGATGCCAAACCAAGAAATCAGTGAAGAAAAAGACAAGTATCAGACAAGATCAGAATGGACAAAGCATTACGTTGGTCTGGAGGTCGAAGCATGCGATCGCTTGTTATCACTGTGAGTGTCCGACGTCACCCAATATGCACGTTACTACAATATATCCTCATTAGCTATTCAGGTATTTTATGAACATACATCCTATTTTTCCTATTGTCAACAAGCACACCTTTCTGGAGCGGTACAGGGGACTCTCCAAGTCGTATCCTTCTACAATTGTTTTCAACGCCATGCTGGGTGCTGCCGCTCGTTACTTTGAAATATCAAATGATGACTCGTTGCTGATATCGACTAATGGCCGAGCATTATCTGACATACTCTTTGATAGAGTTTTAAAGGAAGTATTTTTGCAAAGCGTATCAGGACCAAGCTTACCTATGGTTCAAGCCATCATTCTTCTTCTCAACCATCATGCAAGAATGGATAGCAAAGGATCCGATTGCTACCTGTTGATTGGTATCGTAAGTAGTCGTCAAATGACCATGCGTAGTGTAGCCTGCGTCTGTCTAAAACCTTTGGTGCACTTATTGTAGGCTATCAGGATGGCACAAGATCTAGGGTTACATCAATCCTGCGATGATTGGAATATGCCAGATATGGAAAAACAAACGCGAAAGCGCATTTGGTGGAGTTTGTACATTATGGATCGATTTAACAGTGCCTTGTTCGGAAAGCCATTGACAATCGTAGAAGAGGTAGTTATTTTGAACATCGTGTCCGCTTTCACATCGGCATCGTTGCTAAGTTTCAAAATATAGGATTGCGATGTCGATCTGCCGAAGGAAACTGCGCCATGGATTGAAATAGTAGACGGGTTTCCTGAGCGTTCAACGGATCCCAGGAACCTTGCTACCTTCCCATCCACTCCTGATGCTCAGAGCCAACAACATGAAATGAACGAGGAGCGACCGCTTTATCAAATGTTTTTGCAATTGGCGAAATTATCACAAATTATCGGTCATATCCTCCAAGGATTGTACACCACGCGAGCCAAACAGCAAAGCTACATTCAAGGAAGCGACAACATAGTCACTCGACTGGATCATGAATTGACAATATGGCGGTTCGGTCTTATCAAAGTATTGCAAGGAAACGATAATTCTCCCGTGTCCGAAGTGAACGTCACACCTGTTGCTGGTGGGTATTCAATGGTAATATCGGACTTTTTCGTTAACGGTATCCGCTAACAAGAACTATTTATGTTATACAGCATCCATCCATTTATGCTACTACGCTGCATTGCTCCTACTTCATAGACCATTTATAGAACATATCAAGCAAGGGAGACCCAATCCACTGTCATCCTATTCTTCTTTCAGGATCTGTACTTCAGCGGCTGAACGAGCCATCGTCCTGGCAAGCAACCTATCACCATCGGACTTTTTGAGATTTTCATGGAGCTTCAATCTTTCGTCTGTTTTCCAAAGTGGACTGATGTGTATATACAACTCCAAAAATGTTGATGCAAGAGTATCCACTCGAGCAAAGTCCCATCTTGCACAATGCCTTGCCTTGCTAAAGCGTATCAAATCCATGTCAGAAAGCGCTCTGAGAATCGATCGTTTGATACATAATATGATGAAACTACAAGAAGTGGATTTGACTGGCTACCGACAACAAATAGAAGACATGGGCTTCGAAGAGGAGGACGAAAAGAAGAAAGCAGAGAAAACCGTTCGAAACATGATGCAACCCATACCGTCTAATGATTTCCGAACCCGACTAATTGATTCGCAATCACCGCCTGTTGCGAGACCCATAGAAATGCCTTCAGCCAATATAGAAAAGCCCTCGGTGATGATTGACAATAGTTTACCTATGGCTATTCCAAACTTTGGCGAAGTCGGTCCTACAGCCGAAGCGTTTTCTTTGAAGCAATTTGGACTTAGCAAAGAAAATGAATTCAGCTACATGAAGGCTTTGGATTCTATCACTGGCGACAAAGATATTTGGAGTGCTGACAATTCTGTAAATACTACTAATCAACAATCTGCACAACTACAAAACCCCCCTGTGCAATGGATCCAACCTCAGACGACTGAATCAGCCACAAATACATTGTTTCAATCAGGTTATCTTATGGGTGGCATTCCCACCAGACAAGATCCTTACGCTCAGTCCTTTCCCACTATTTTGACAGCGACTGTTCCAAACAACCCAGCCGTAGCAGCTGCGGAAAATACACTGTTTAGGAACACACCAAGTAATCCATTCTGGTCTATACCTGCAAGCTTTGATTGGGATGAATGGAATTCTTATTACGATCAGGCTGCACCGGCAGTCGAAGGAACATCCAGTAGTGGTGTCTGGTAGAGATTTTTTCATCGGGGCGCTGTACATATCTTATTTGTTCCAACTTTTTATTTTACTCTGTTTCTCTCTAAAGTATTCATTTTTTGTTATACCATATTCATCCTATACGCTTGCAATATAGCAACAAATACTTCTGTACAGCACATCATCATCTTTATAAACTTGTCTGTCTTGATGCAATTTTGCTTGCCTGCCATAACAGTCACGTGTTAAAAAAGCAATTTTGCTGGTGGTGCCAACCACGTCAGAGTGAGTTGCTTGTCTTTGCTAGTCACTATCATCGATCTTCAGTAACCATGACATTGGGACTGGGCCAATTAATCTATGTGTTGCTGTTGTTCATCAACGCCATCGCTGTATTGAACGAAGAGAGATTTTTAGGAAGAAGTAAGACCTGATGCCTTTTTATGGGCCTATCATCTTCAACACAGGTCATAAGTGAATTCAACTAAACCAAAACCTCCCACTTACAGTCGGTTGGAGCGCACAACAGGAACCAGGATTCGGAGAACAAGGTCAATCCATAAAATCCAAAATAGTCAACCTCATTTCAGCAGTGCGAACGCTGCTCAGAAGTAAGTTGGGGCAACATATGACTCGCGCTCGCTCAGCGCTCAAAACTGACTTTCTGAATCAAAATCTTTTTCAGTACCGCTTATTGGCATCAATATCCTCGTTATAATGTATGAATTGATATTAGGATAAATCCTAGTTCAATACATACTCTACCGTGTACAATTATTCAGTATAAAAACAGATTTCGTTTATTCTCGAAAATTCTTTAAATCAACTAATCTGTTTGCGCCGTATTTACATCTGCTGTCACTCTCCATAGTCTGCTTAAATAGGAGCTTTACCATAGATAGGGTTGGTGATGATTTCAATCCAGTAACCATCGGGGTCAGTGATAAAGGCAATGTTATGCATCTTTCCGTCCTTGAGCTTCTTGATGAAGTTCACGTCAAGTTGCTCGAAGCGTTCGCAGGCCTTCTCGATATTATCGACAGCGACACAAATGTGACCAAATCCACGACCAGGCTCCTTATTGCCACTTGCATAACCCTCGAACTTGGAGTCGGACTCAGTGCCGTGATTGCTAGATAAATAATTGGCGTTAATTCTGAATTATGCACGAAGATAAGCGCAAATGCCATTCAATCTTACTGAGTCAATTCCAAAACTCCGGGAATGCTGAAGGCAAGCTTCATCTGCTCTTCCTTGGTTTCAGGGACTTTGTCAACGTAGGCAAGGAAATACAGGGTGAAGTTAGCAGACTCATTGACCGAGGAAGTGATCAACCTATAGTTCGAAGATGAGTACTATTGCCTAGTATATGAACTTGGTTGCATGGGACTGTACTTACTTCATGCCAAGGACGTCTTGATAGAACTTCAAGGAAGGCTTGGGATCCTTGACACGGATCATAGTATGGTTGAATACATATTTTGCAATGTTCGACATATTGGTTAGAGTGAAGAAAGGGCACAAGGTGTCATAATTCAGTCATTCCCGGTTTTAATGCGATTTTTTTTCGGAGGATCGATTACTCGTGTTTTACAATCTATAAGTCACAACAGCTTTCTCAAGCTTTCAGTGTAAATTAAACCAGACGAAAACCATTTACATGAATTGATTTTTATTCAAGCCTGTGAGAAACGAACATCCATAATGAGAAGAGTTGTTCAATAAGAATACAGTTGTGTTCGGCTGACATAAGCATCATCATCGTCAAACTGCGAAGGTAATAGATAAACACAACGTAGCTACAGCACTCAATTCACACAATTGATTTCTACATCGTAGCGCGTCTACATAGGCAAACAAACAAGCAAAGGTCTTCTCAAAGCGCTTCCAGTAATGTAGAAATGCAAGAGGTGAACCATTTTCGCACTCAGTTCACGTGACCATTTTTGTGTACTTTCAACCGCAGGCGTCACGAATCTTGAGACTCACACCCTTCCTCAACTTTCTCACAATGGACGAGTACGATGAGCTGTACGGTGTAGGCAGCGGTGGTAATGATAACGCATACGGAAACCAAGATATATACGCTGATGATCAAGACAGTGGACAATCTTACGATCCTGAAAAGGCTGGTATGTACTCAAATCAAGCTAACAAAGCAGAAGGTCAATCACAACCCGGTGATCAACAGCCTAGAAAGGGTAGCAACTCCAGCTATGATCAGCAAAAATACTATGGTGGATCCGATAACCCCAGTGACTCTCCTCAACAACAAGGCTATGATCGCGCACCTGCACAAGGTCAGGCGATTCAGTCATACTCCAGCCAGGAAGAATCCGAAACCCACCCGTCAGTAGCAAGCGCAGCCAATCAAGACGAAGGGTAAGCACAATGTCTTCTTTTTTATTAATTCCCCCCCCCCTATGAAAAAACGCTGGACGGCTTTTATCGAAAAGCGCACCGTGCACCCCAACAATGGTTGGGCCGCTGGTAGAACACATCTATATACCGTAACGCACCAAAGTGTATTAGGCATTAGCTTGTATGATAGCCATAGTCGTACATTAGTCTAGTACAAGCACTCAGCAGAAGATATACAACTCCAATAGCTACTCAAGGATACAACATGGTATCATGATCCAAACTGACAAAAAAAAAACATATTATGAACTCACCACACCTTTCTCTTTTTCTCTGCCGTACAATTTTTGTCGTCCCAATATTTTTATTAGAAAAATGTTCATTGGAGGACTTAATTGGGAAACTACAGATGGTAAGCGTTTGCATTAGAATTATTTTCGTGTTTATGTTCCCGTAGTCGTCTACGCGTTCGTCCTGGGGAATGGTTAGAATCGAAGAGATACAAGTTATGTAATTAGCAAGTACAAACCAATTTCGAACAAATCTTGAAAGACATGACCTGGAAGCATCGGTGGATTTGGGCTTACGTGAAAGAAAGAAAAAACAATGGTTTTCCATATGGTCGATTCAGTAGAGTAATGTCTTTTTTTTTTTTCTTATTTCCTTTCATTAGAGCGATTACGAGATTACTTTTCAAAGTATGGCGAGGTGATAGATTGCGTTGTCATGCGGGACGCTACCACTGGAAAATCTCGCGGTTTTGCCTTCCTAACATTTGCGGATTCACATGTGGTTGATGAGGTCGCCTCCAGATCGCACCAATTGGATGGCAAGAATGTAAGATTTTCCAACCATTTATTCCAATATTTGAATATTTTCTCATCCACTGTAAACCGGTGTTCTTTAGATTGATCCAAAAAGAGCCATTCCTAGAGATGAACAGGATAAGACTGAGAAGATCTTTGTCGGCGGTATCCACCAAGAAGTTGATGAAGAAGAATTTCGACAATACTTTAATCGTTTCGGCAAAGTGATCGATGTTACCTTGATGACAGACCGTGCTACTGGACGGCCTCGTGGTTTTGGATTCGTTACGTTTGAAAGCTCACAAGGTGTAGAGAACGCGTTGAATATGCCTGGCCTTGCTATGCGCGGCAAACCGGTTGAAGTAAAACGTGCCATGCCCAAACATCGCCAACAACAGTCTCCTCATGGCGGAGACTCTCATGGAGTAGCTGTCAACCCATATTTCAACATGTATGGCAAACAAGGCGGTGGTGGTGGTGGCAGCAGGTATGCTGGAGCTGCTTCTGGCATGGCACAAGGAGGCCAAGGTGGACGCGGAGGCTGGTATGGAGGCGCTAGCGGCGGTGGCAGCGGAGGCCAAGGTGCCAATATGTATGGCAACTACTATGGAGGTGGTGGTGGCTATCAAAATTATCAAATGATGGCTGCCGCGGCTGCTGCCTACTATAACCGATACATGGGCTACTACGCCAATCAACAGCAGCAACAACAAGACTATGGTCAAGGATATCAAGATGACGGATACAGCGAAGGAAATGATGGTAAAGGCGGTGATGGTGGCGATGATTACCCTGCAGACGACCAAGACCGGAGCAACGATGGCGGCGACCAATATGGAGGCCACCACGACCGATATGGCGACAGTGGTCGAGGCGGCAGTAATTATTCAAGAGACCCAAGAAGAGACCCACGATCATCGTCCGCTTCTTACTCATCTGGCAGTGAACGAAACTCTCGTGGCAATAACGGTAGTGGAGGCGGTGGAGCAGTATATGCATCTCAAAGTAACCGTAATCAACACAATTATCGCCCCTATTGATGTTCAACGTTAGCATAGGATTGTCGTTTTTTGTTTTTGATCCAGTACCCATGCTTTAACGTGTTTTGTTCGCAGAGGTTGATCCATCTATTTTTGTATCCATTTGATACAAGGAAATAAAAAAGCTATAAAAGGGATGTAATGAAGATCTATTTGAATGATGTGAGAGTATTATGTTCCTGTACCGCATACATTGGTATGTCTACGCTAGCTCTCAATGCCTTTCCACTATGTCTGTGGAGAGAAGGCAAAGTAAATGAACGTCTCACTGCTAATGAGTAGTTCAATTTTGCCAGATGAAGCCAGATACCCAACCTTCAAGAGGAGGGTTCATGAGATTCGTTCGTACATATGGCTACGTGACAAGGCCACTGAATGATGAATGCTAGACCAAGCGTACATATATCGCGAGCGAATGGAAAGCAGGATTAATTACTAGAACTTTTTTTTATGATAATCTCTATGTACAACAACGAACGTCAAATTTTGTGGAAGCATGACGCTGTATTGAGCTCTCATGTCTTCAGTTTGCACCAAGGAGCCTAGTTCGAAAAGGAGGAACTACAAATGCTACATAGCTTGAATATGTAGTTAATTCGCAATGAATACCTTCTAAATTACTACAATCATATAGGCATATTGTAAACCTTGATTCTGTAACGATCTGTAATCATGAGTAAGAAGTTGCCAGCATATGATTGTGAAGACATCTTGTTTTCAGAAATAGGTAGCCAATGTTACAGAGTTTTGGCTTCCTCCTTCGATGTAAACGGGTTAGTGGATTGGAATACAAAGATGAGTGCTCAAATTTCCACTCACACTACAGGGAAATTAGGGTATTCTACTTCAGTACATAAGGTTTTTTCGACCTTCATTTTTTGCTTGATCACACATTTTGCGTTTCATTTTGGTGATCTTCTGCCGGAGCGTTTTGTAGTCAGTGCCGGTAAGGTCATCTTCCATATTGGCGACAAAGCGTTAACGACCACTCATATGAAAACATATTAGCGAATTTTCTCACCTTCAGTTATAGATTTGCCTTCAACACCGTATTCTTCTGCCAAATAATTCCAAAACGTCCTGGTCACCAAGGCAGCATCTTCTCCATACAATTTGAGACCCGGTATAACGCTACCATTCCGCTTCGTCAATGATCGATTTGTGATGCGCCCTGGGCTTGGGTATTCGCCTACATTTTGAAGAAAGTTGAATTGATACGTAGATTTCCATGACAGTCTTGAACATGCGAAACCTTACCATAAATAAAGAGGTGAAAGCTACCCATCCAGTGTGCATCGATTAAATTATAAGCTAGATTCTTGAAATCAGCACTGGCCAATTCCTCCTGTTGTCCAACATACATTGCCTTCTCTCTTTTCCGCTTGAGAATTAAATCAACTCTTTCTTTTCCTCTTTCCGTTCCGGCCAAAACGACTTCCAGGATTTCCTCGCATTTGTACTGCTCTGATCTGTCGCTACCAAAATCGCCCAGCTGTCAAAGCGGTGGTTAAAATACGGGTGTTCTTAATCCATTGGAACAAAGAATCAAAATCACGTACTGAGGTTCGCCGCATTGAACATAGGAAACATCGAAGTTTAAGAGTGTTCATATCCAGATAAACACCATGGTTCGATTTTTGAGCTTGTCGCTCATCAATGTATTCTTTGAGGCATCGGCGGCAAACTAGAACCAACAAAGAGGTGCACGATGAGTTAAGATGGAGTGAGAGGAAACAAGAAGGAGTTTATGACTTACCAACGTCGTTTTCGACTTTCTCCATGATTAAAAATAGATTTGGAAATTGTGACATAGAGCACCGTGAACAATAGACTTTGTTCTCTTGCGCCGCTTTAAACGTCTCGGCTTTTTCTAACAGGATATCGTCGGTGACATTGGAAAGGTGTGGACAGATACGTCTGCCTGAAGTATCTGACCACTTGTTTTCGTATTGTTTTCGCCAAGTTTCGTCTGGAGCTTTGTATGAGACGCCATAATCCAGAAACAGCAATTCCTTGAAAAGCATGTCGTCCTCAGTAAGACAAGAAAGACGTTTGGAGGTGGCGGCCAAGCGCACCAGAGACAAATAGTCCAATTGCCTTGCAATGAACAACAACACCTCGAGCGACAGGGATTCTAATTGACTTTTGTATATCATTTCTGTAATGTTGAGCTAGAGACCTTTGGCTTGCTGCGTGAATTTGCCTTCAAAGTTTTACGTATAAAATTAAATGCAAATCTATTGTGACTTTTTTATGGTACAGGGGAATGATAAGAGGAAGAAATCTATGAGAGCGGTAAGGTCTATTCGACGTTGATGGCCAAAAGAGCCTCAGTATCGTAATGTATCTTTAATCTGTCAATGATGTTGGGCAAGTTTTGGCCAGTCATGATCAGTTCAAGCTCATACAAGGTGAGGTTGATTCGGTGGTCAGTCACTCGGTTTTGTGGATAATTGTAAGTTCGGATCTTCTCTGAACGGTCTCCACTTCCAATCTGCTTATTTCGAGAATCTCGTCGGGCCATATCTGTCTTTAATCTCTCCTGTTCATAAATCTTGGCACGCAAAACCTTCATAGCTTTGAGCTTGTTCTAATACAAACAGACTTGTTAGAATCTTGGTGAATATGCGACGAAAGATGGTTTTTCTTACTTTATGTTGGGATCTTTCATCCTGCATGGCAACGGTCATTCCAGTTGGTATATGGGTGATACGAACAGCACTGTCAGTAGTATTAACATGCTGACCGCCAGCTCCTGAAGACCGATAGACATCTATACGCAGATCTGAATCCTTAATTTGTACGTCAACCTCAGTAGGCTGTGGTAAAATGGCGACAGTGATGGTCGATGTGTGGATGCGACCCTGAGATTCTGTTGCTGGTACTCGTTGTACTCTATTGAATTTCAGTCATGTTAGACCAGGAGTGAAGACGTGGTCAGCTACTACATTGCCATTGACGTACCTATGAACGCCAGATTCATATTTCAACTGTCCAAACACACTTTTACCAGCAATGTTGACCGTTACATCCTGAAACCAATATAAACAGCATGAGATATTGAAAGCCAAAAGAGTTTCCCATGTTTTCCAATCTCACCTTGTAGCCTTTGGCACCGCCTTCCAGCTCTGAGCAAGACAATAGTTCCCATTTCCACCGCCTTTCTTGAGCAAAACGTTCATACATTTTTGTCATTTCGGCCGCGAATAGAGCGGCTTCATCTCCGCCTGCACCGGCTCGAATTTCTAAAATGGCACTACCTTCGTCGGCCGAATCCTTTGGTACCAGTTCGGTCACAATATCCATTTCAATTCGTTGCAATGTTTCAGTTAAACCTTGATGTTCTTCCCGGGCCATTTCCAGCATGTCCTCATCGTTTGAGGAACTGGATAAAAGATTAAATAGCTCGTCCAGGTCCGTATTAGCACGATTCCATTCTCCATACAACGTAGTCAGTTGACTGAGTTCGGCGGCCTCTTTAGAAACAGAAGCTATAGCTGCAGTTTCCATGGATTCAGTGTGATTAAGCTTGGCGATGAGGGATTCATGTCGCTCGGCTAAAGTCTTGAGCTTGGATTCAAGCTGAGGTGTGACAAGAGATGTTTCAGCAAAACCTGTTCGATTGAGTTGGCTTAGCCGAGAATGCGCGGCGACTGTGATCACTTTTTAAAAAAACAAGAACAACATACGTGAAGCATATCGACGACCACTCGGTAAACGAATTCTAAAACATGCTCTGGCCCACATTTTTCCAGTTGATGTTTGATTACACAAAGTCTTATACTGAGGAAAAAAAAAAAAAAAAAAAAAAAACCCGTAGAAAATTTTGAAGGGCGGACGGAAGTCCAGTTTCAGCTTTTTTCCCTTCTCTCTTTCAAATCGCTCGTTCAGCCAGCCTCTCACAAACATCCGCTATGGACAAAAAGCATTTGGTTAGTCCATTGAAGGAGATAGCGTCCTCAAGCTCACCACCCAGTAATATTGCATCCCACCTCCTTTCCGATTCCCTTTTCCCTCCAAGGAAACCGAAAAAAGCGGTGGGAGACGAAATGGATGAATCCGACCATGAAGAGGTGGAAGCTTCTGATAGTGACGACTCTGATACACCAGGTAAAAAGAAGGACCCGCTTGCCACTCAAGTATGGCGAATGTATACCAAAGCAAAAGACACACTGCCAAATGGGTCTCGTTTAGAGAACCTTACATGGCGTATGATGGCCATGACTTTAAATAAGAAGAAGGCTGAAGCTGAAAGATTAGCCCGAGAAGGCTCAGCTAGTCGCTCTCCTGCCAGCGCAACGGTTGATGCTCCCGAATCACCAATACCTTCAGAGATGGAACAAGATAACCCAATTTTTGATCACTTTGATCGCTCCAACACCCCGCCTGTGCCCGATGACACAACTACATTATTATCATCATCGGCACCTCCATATGGTTTTGACTTTTTGACACATGGACCAAATCCACCGCCGTCATCTTCACAACTGCAGCCACCGCCGTCGCCAAAAGAACGTCAAACCAGCTTCTCTAAGAAGGTGAATTTACGCAAGAATGTGATGATATCGGGCAGCGCCCGTGCATCCACCAGTCTAATGCGAAAGCCCTCTAATCCAAGCGACCTCCAATTGGTAAGTTTAAATTGTGTTTGGCCGTTCGCTTCTTTAAAATTGCCGCGTGACACTCCTCTAACCAACGTCCGAACATCAGGCTCAGTCAACCAAACGAAGAGCAGACACATTATTATCCACCAATGCTGTGGATAGTATTACCATCCCAAGCGACATGCCTGGTGATTCAGATATGGATGAGGCTCCATCGGAGAGTAGTACGCCTACGACCAGTCAGCTTCCATACAGCACCTCCGCCGGCAATAGCGAAGCTGCAGCAGCAGCCGCCCATACGGCCAATGTTATGAGTCAGTCTTTACCAAACTACAATATGGGCAACACCATGTTCCCAGCGACCCCATCCAGAGCCAACTCCTTCACTGTTGATGGCGGCAGCAATGAAGCTGGGTATTTTTATTCCAGTGACGGGTTGCACCATTCAATGTCCCACGGTTCTCCCGGTGGATCTTCGATCAGCTCTACACCGGGTGATACGACGTATTCAGCACAATCACCCAGTTATAACATGGGTGCAATGAGTTTTGAGGATTTATTTGCCATGTATTACGCCAATGGCAGTGGTAATCCTAGTGGAAACGACATCAACAATAGCATGCTGGCCATGATGGGAAGTGTAACCCACTCGCAAACACCGAGTGACACGTCACATGTGACACCCTCCCAGTTGATGTCTCAATCAACAACACTGCCTACCAGCAAACCAGCTCCCATCAAATTCGGGTCACTAGAGGAGAAGCTTAAGAGTCAACAGCAGATGTCACAATCATCTTCTGTGAAATTAGAAGGTATTTTGAAAAACGGGTCTGATCTTATGTCAGCAGCTATTCGGAGCGTTTAGTTTCTAATTTATTTGATCTCAGACAACCTATACGGCAATAACTCGAGTAGTACCACCGATCTTTCATCGTCACCCGACAACAACCTTGATGACAGCAAGTCAAGTGAGTCTTCATCCTCTTCCAAAAACAACGTTCCCAGTGGAGTGACAAAGTGCTCGAACTGTGGAACCACGACAACACCATTATGGCGACGGAACCCTGAAGGCCAACCACTGTGCAACGCCTGTGGTTTGTTCTTGAAGTTACACGGCGTAGTGCGCCCACTCAGCTTAAAGACCGATGTGATTAAGAAGCGCAATCGAAACAATGCTGTAGCGACCCCAAGTACGAGTAATCTTGCTGCTATATCAAAGCAACCCAAACCACGATCCACGACATTTGTTCAAAATGCTGTACCAGGAGGTTCCATACCCAAGCGGGCGTCTATTACCACTACCCCCACCACCACCACTGCCACAAACACCTCCACCGCTACCAGTCTTCCCAATACCACCCCCATCCAGCCTCTTAACGTTAATACGACACCTCGACCCGTGTCTTTTACTGATCATAGAGGGGTGAATGGGCCTCAAGCTATCAATAAGCGCCAGCGACGATCGATCAGCGGAGAACGAAGCTTATTGAACATGCAGCCATCCATTGCTCCTCAACCTCAATTCGCCGTGGGCAGTGCTCCCGCATTGTCAGCCATGGGAGGTCTTGCTCAGCATCATGGAAGTATGGACAATAATCAAACGATGCACCCAGCTCTGGGCACGAGTGCACCGTTTGGATCAGAGATGACGCCTGAACGAATGCAACAGTTATTATACATGCATCACCAGCAACAACGACAGCAGCAACATCAACAAAACAGCGGGTCTGGATGGTGATCAGGCATTGTTTTCTCTTTTGTGTATAGTTTTCCCGATTTCTTTCTTTCTCTCTTTCATTATTATTATTTCGTTGGAGAGTGAACAGTGTCCATCCCAATGTACGTTCGAATGTGGTTTGGTTATGCTGCTATTCGGCAGGATGGGCTTTGTGTTTAGATTCCTCCTTCTCTTGCTCACTCTTCTTTTTTTTTTTTCCCTCCCTTTTCCCCCTATCCACCCTCAAACCCAACCCTGCTGACCGATACTTTGTCTCCTCCCATCAGCTTTTAATATGCGCGCGCCCAACCCATTATAATACAAAATTACTAAACTGTTCATAAGAACCCCCCATTCTCTAACGTCGTGTCATTCCAAAATGTTCGAACGTGAAACGTAACACTTGCATGTCAATCCGCATATCATGATAAGATAAACCATGAAGCCATACCCCACATTTGGCAGCAATTTCATCTGACCAATGTGGCCTCTCGTAGGACAATCTTTCTTTAAAGCCATTGCTGGGTCCTTGGTTGTTTCCAATGAGTGCTTATTTTCAAAATGGGGTTTATTACGAAGCAATGCTTATCCTCTGAACTTGTATTTAGGTTGGCCCTTGACTTTAACATCTCGAATGATAAAGTTTTTGCCACCTTCTTGGCCGCCGCCTTCACCGTCACCTGAGCTTGTGATAAACAGGGATGTCAAGTCTTTTCCACAAAAGCATGGTGCAGTAGGTCGTAGGGCAGGGATATCAATTTCTTCAACAATGGTAGCATCGGGAGCAATACGAATCACTTTGGAGCCGTTCCAAAGTGCCCACCATAAATATCCTTCAGAGTCAACACACCCTCCGTCAGGATTGTACGCAGGATAGGCAATGGCGGTATCAAGGAAAAGGCGCTTGTTACTGATCCTACCAGACTCGGCCTCGAAATCATAAACATAAATAATCTTATCCACAGAATCCGCCATGTACATTAAAGTGTTATCTGGTGCCCAGCATACGCCTGTGCCATGGAAGAAATTAGGCCACCGTGATCCTTATTGAAATAACTGGGACAGAACTTACCATTGACAATACCAATGCCCTCATCCATGACATGACAGCTGTAGTCGGGATCCAGTCTATAGAGAATACCGCGGTGCTTGTCGGCATCATGGTCCTCCTCCACATCCGCCATGCTGCCAGCCCAGAAGCGACCTAGTTGCTGTGTTATTTTCATGATGCCGAACAACACGCCGACGTTTCACTCACCTTTGCAATCAACGGCTCCGTCGTTCATTCGTAGAATGGGGTGGTTCTCTCCGAATGGGCTGACAATACGCTTGAGTTTGCCGTCCTGCTCCAGGAGCGAGAACCCATTTTTCGAAGCAACCACGTATCCTCCTTTCCTACGCATACCAACCACACCGGGCTTCTCGCCGATATCGTATCGAACGGTCGGTTGGCCAGGTTTACGGCTGAAAACAGCACAGCCTGTGATGTCGATCCAGTGTAGCTCGTCTAACTCCTCATCGTATAAAGGTCCTTCGCCTAACTGAAACCGCTCATCATCAGGGTAAACTTCGACTTTGTACATGGTTTATAATGCAAACTGGACTAAGAGTGCATGTTCTTTCGAATCCCTCACCATCATTTATATGCGGAAAAATCAGCAACTCAATTTGTAGATACACTTGGTTGCGATAGATTGATAACAGCACACTTATTTTCTTTAGGAAAAAGTATAAAGGTTAAAACATCCAAAAAAAAAAACTAAGTACATTGTCATCACTGCCTTCTCTCAAAATAACTTCCAATAGCCATGACTCGAGCTCCTTTGCGTGAACCAGGGACTTCAGTTTCGGTGGCGGAGACGGACTTGGACCGAGGTTTGGTGGTGGATTCTGAAAATGTAGTCACCGACGGTTGATGAGCGGATTTCTGTCGTAAATGAGCTGAAGCGACGGTGGGTTTTGGAGGTATATTGGGAGGAGTAGATCGAAAGTACTCCAAGGCGGATTTGCCGTTGGAATTGGATCGTTGTCTGTCTTCCACGGAGGAGGGACTGGCGGTTCGGCCTATACTACCCAAAACAGTCCGATCATAATTTCCCCGTATGGTGGAATCCACACCAATTGGACTCTCTGGTCGGGGTGAGCGTAAAGGCTTCTCAGGTGGTGACTTGGTACGACTGGGTCCATATATCGTTGGTCCAAAATCTTTTTCAAACATCTCTCGCAGTTGCGCGATCTCCTTGTCATTTTTCTTAGGTGCTATGTTGATAGTAACGTCGTTCAACTGGAGGGATGGGCTAGAAGCATTGTTGGTCCTGAACATTCGTCCATCTCGTGGGATATCATCTTTGGAAGTGTCATAAGGGTTGATCATTGAGCGTGGTGTCGTCATGGTATCTTTGACAGGACGTCTGGGTAAAGCAGGTGGAGATCGCTTGGACGGAACTGCTGCCGGTGGGGTAGATGCACCCCATATTTGATCTGCATGCTCAACAAAACAGTGAAATAGAACTCTGCCTATAGCAAGGGTCGGGATGAAGATGAGTCCCAAGTTGGATGTATTCATTTTGTTCACCTGATCATTGCTTGCGATTCGATTCAAGTGCCAACACAGCGTTTTCAGAACACTAAAATTGGCTGGTGGTAGTTTTTGTGATGTAGTGGCGATGGCTTTAATACAACTTGGGGATACAACTGGCAGTTCGCCTTGAGTATTTTGAGCATCCTCTTGAGTTGCTTGGCTGATGACTTGATTGAATTCGCGGTTCAACCATACTGGTATTATAGGTTCAGGTACTGATAACAGGGAATAAATGAATAAAATGCTTGTTATTGGTTGGTTGCAAAGCATGATGACACCTTACATTGTCGCAGATACGTCTTGAGTAAGGCACTAACTGCGTGAGGATCTTCTTGTGTCCCTCGAAAGTCGATATCCGATGCTAGTCAATTTTGAAATAAGTCAGACGAAGGTGAGCCACCAACGATGTCATGGGCAAATTTGGCCGTATTACATACCACTATCAAATACCGCTCGAAGCTTATTTACAGTGGTTGTACCTCCCGAGATTCTATCCAACAAGGGGCGTTGATTAAGACTTGCAACACACCAGTTATACACTTGTAGTGCATGACGCTTACCTATAGATGCCTACTTCATCAATGCCTAAGACACAATGAAATTAGCTGCTTGAAGGCCAACAAAAAATTTTGAACCCCCTTGTCATGGATGTAACGTACCACATTCGTCAAGATAATCAATACATCTTCGCACTATTCCCGGTACATGATCAGACTCTGACAACCGGGTCATAGCTACCGCAGCTTCTAAAGGGGTGCCAAATATATGCAGTTCCTCTTCCGAACCTCGAGGTGACGTCGGTTCGCTGGAGTTGAACGAAGGAAATGAAGACAGGTAAGATGGTGATGAAGCCACACTAGAATCGCCTTTGTCGTCAAAGTTAGTTATAAAATACATTCCAATAAGCTTATCGAAGAGTAAGCTAGGCAGCAACATACTCATTCTTTCCTTCTTCCAACGGTCAACAGCATCACGGCCTCGTTTGCTCCATTCCATACCAGTTTCCTTGGCCATACTACTAAACTCTGCACTTCGAACTTTCCACTCTGGAAGTGTTTCTGACATGAATTCACCTTTTCGAACTTCCAGTTGGCTTTTCTTATCTCGCATGGTCCCAGCCAAACGGTTGAGGAATGCCGAGCTTGGCGGACGATCTTGGTCGGTAGGAGAAGGCGGCCCATTGAGAGGGGCATAGTCCTGCTGTTGTTGTGGAAGAGACAGCTTTCGCCGTACAGGCTTAACTGGAGGAGACGGCTTTGAGTACGAAATGATTGGCAATTGAGGGAAGCAGGGCAGGGTTTGTTGTAATCTCCGAGGTGTCTCTACCAAAGCGCAGGGTAGGTTTTTTCCAGTGGTTCAGTTCTGATTTTTGCCCCGCAATCGAATAATTTTTTTTTTTTTTTTTTCTTCAAGCCTACCAAAGCTCGCTCGTCGTTTATTGCTCCACAATTTAAATCGGCTTTTGATCTCCATGGGCTTGCATCCTTCCAAGGACGCTTCTCAGGACTTCGACCAAGGATCGTTGATACCCACTGGCATTTATGCTAATTCCGTTCAAGATTACGACTATCCTTCTGTACGCCAACTGATCTTACAGCGAAGGCTGGCTCCATTCTATGAAGGTACCCCCACCCTGTACAATGTGAAACCCCACACTTTCAATAATAACCCTTTGTGTTTTACAGGGCAGCAGGATATTGATTATCCTTCTCAGCCGGTATCGACGAATGATGCCATGTCTTCGCAGTCCAATACACTCAGCCGTATCACTTCTAAAACTCACACCGCAACCATCATAAGCCCGCGAAGCATCTTACCCACTGTCTCGAAATACCGCCATCATCGCAAAAACTCATTACCACCTGCTCCCAAATATGAAAATGCTGTTGAATGCCCAATCTGCTTTTTGGTAAGGATTTGACTTTGCACTTGATAGCATATCAAACCATTAACCTATATCCACCAGTTTTATCCTGCCAATATCAATTATACTAGATGCTGTCATCAGCCAATTTGCTCGGAATGCTTTGTTAATATTAGACAACCTGCCGAGCGTTCCACGGCCACGGCAAATTGTCCATTTTGTGTTGAGCCAAACTTTGGCATCGTATATCATCCGCCAAATTTAGCATTGGTGAGTTGAAATTGAAATTAGTACAAGGGTATAATTTCCTTAAGCTTACGCACGTAATAGCAAAATACCAGTGCCGATCAGGATCAAGGAATCGTCACAGTGGACCTTATACGGCCCTACCACACTCGCTTAATGCAACATCGACACCATGGCAATTCTTCAGCCGCAGAATCGGGCAGAGGCTCTACGAGGCGCATCGTTGTTCGGCCTGGGCATGACCGCGAGCTCTCACCTAGTGCACAGGATTACCGTGATTATTTGACTGCTATGCGGCAGATGAATATGGATTTGGAGGAGTTAATGGTCAGTATTAAATTGAGTCAAATGCCATTAAGGTTTAATAGACTGACAGTTATGTCGCTAGGTAATGGAAGCTGTTCGATTATCCTTGATGGAACAACAAGTCGATCCACCTCCGTCTGATAGCGATACCAATCCATCTGAGGAGAATACATTGGAAACATAACTTCTGCACCATCTTATATACTTAACACACCGCCAACTAATTACAAGGCTCTCTGTAACATATGGTTTACGCTGCCCCCAATGTACAAATTCAAACACAGTCTGGGTTTATGACTTGGCTGGCAAAATTACACATTGGTATCTGGTTTATTGTACTCCCCCTTCTCTAACTTTAGTATTACTCGAGAGTGTAAAAGCTCCATAAAAAAAACTACTCCCCCCCCCTACCGTAATTACATTAAACTCTGCTGCTGGTACGCATGTATCTTAATCGCTAAGCTTTGTATGTTCCGAGAACATTCACGAACACTTTGTGCAAGTGCTGTATCGGTTGAATCCCACGTATCAACCTGCTGTCGAAGTGATTGAAGCTCTTTGATGACCAACGCGTTCAGCTTTCGATATTTTTCTGCTATTTCTTGCTGCATGACGCCCATGGATTGACGTACGCCCTTCTGTTCATCCAGAATGGCGGATATAACTTGTTCGGAATCAGCCATGGCACATTGTGTTACTAACCGTTGGCGTTGACATAACAAACGCAGTCGATGTAATTCTTCGGCCAATTGAGCTGTTTCAATATCATAACGATGGCCTAATCTATCCAATGACGAAATAGCCGCTTCCATTCGATTTTCCGCTAACAGCTTCATTTCTTGGTATCGTTGTGTTTCCATCAAAATGGAGGCCTCTCTCTCTTCTCCTTCGATCTGACCCGACCGAAGATGGGCTACCCGATCTTTGAGTGATCGAACTCGGTCTTCTGTATCCGATGAGGCTTTACGTATCTCGTTAAACAGAGCCTGCTTACTCTCTAGACCAGCAGAGAGTGCCGCTACCTGTGATCGCAATTCTGTGGTTTTGTTTTTTTCTATAATACATGTCTGTTCGTATTCTTCTTGTTGCCTTTCAGCAAGTCTAATCTCGCTCTTGTAAATTTCCAACTTGGACGTGACTTGGATGAGATGTGCTTGAAGTTCATTCATTACCCGAAGAGATCGCTCCGATGTAGATGCTTTTAATGGAGGAGGCTGTAGCAGGCTTTGTGGAGGAGATGGCTGCGGTGTGGGTGGAGCTGTCACATCATATTCGAATTTCCGTATACGAGTTATAGACAATCTTCGAGGAGAGTGGGACATTTGTATGTGTGAAAAAGGGAACGGGTTGACGAGAAAAACTTATTCAGGCACAAATAATTTTTTAACCCAAAAAGCCCAACCGCTGCTGGGTTGCCAAAAACCTCCACAAATGCAGCTTTATCCCTTCCCCTTCAAAAAGAAATCCTCACCTCCAAGCAAGTAAGGGTCAGATGCCAACCAAATAGGAGCATCATCAAAACAACAAATTTTATTGGGTATATGTGAAGTATCGTTGGATCACATCCGTGAAAAGAGACGCAGTGTCCTTTGGAGCACGAGCAACTTCCGCCTGCAGAAATGATTTCATCCATGCCTCCCGATCGCATATTGACTTCTTGGTATTTACATCGAGCATTTCCATCCATTTGATAAGCTTGACGAAAGTCCACTTTTCAAAACATCCATGACTGATTCTCTGTAAAAGTAGCTGTACCATGGTAGTTGCCCGAGCTTGTTTTTGAGCTTGATCGTCAGGGTTAGCTAAAGCAAAAAAAAATTTGACAATATATTGTGGGCTTAGTATCAACCTCGTGGATGTCTTATGGGTTATACATTGAAACTGTACCTGTTACTATTTTTCTAGACCGACGCTCTAATCGCTTAAGGCCAATAGCAAGATCCGCCGTTGCATCCAAGTGGCAGTATTTTTCCATTAGTTGGAGCCATTCTTCTGAATAGTGTGAAAAATACGGCAACAAGATTCTGTAATAATGCGTTAATGGTCGATCAAGTTTCAACTGTGTTACAAGATACATACCTAATTAACGGTACATTATTATCGACATGAAGCATTGCGTCCGACAGTAATTCATAAAAATAACGTCTGGCTATCAGCTGGAATTTAGTTTCCCGTTCTCTAAGCACTCTTCCGCACGCAATCTAACATAATAAAAAAAGATTGAGTCTTGCAGCATATTTACGATATGGATGGTCGGTCATTGATTTATTTACCTTTAGCCTCAACTTGACGCCGGTCAAATCCATATATCCTCTAGAGGCGTTAACCAGTAGCTGTTGTAGGCTCTTGTAGTTGTACCCCTTTGAGTCGATATAATGTAGGCGTGGTGGCATTGACCATTTAATGACTTTTGCGTTAGGATCTTTGTCATTTTCTTCTAATCCCTCTTCTTCCTCGCTACCAGTGGTATCACTTCTCTCCTCCTCGCCTTCTTCGCCATCTGTAGCATCTGTATCAGAATATCCAGAATCTTCAGAATGGACAGTGGTGGTAGAGTCTAACTCCTTATCATTGGGTATGGGCAGATCTTCCTCTTGAGCAGATTTCTCATTTGCGTTTGATCCTCTTCTGTTACGTTTCTTCGGTCGTTTGCCCATTGATTTTAGCTTTTTTCGCTTCCTTCGGGGCTGCTCTTCATCCGAATCAGAGGTATAAGGCTCGCTGTCGGACATATAAAGATTTTTTGGCGTGATTCGAGTGCGCTTGAATGTTTTTGGATCCTCGGATCTGGACGACTTTTCGTGAGGCTTTCTCGCCATCATTAATGCAACCATTGTGTGAACCATGGGGTTTTTGTAATGAAGGTAGGATAAATATAAGTCTCGCACTCCATCTTCGTCGTCTTGGCAGGCAAGTTTGCGAATCAACAGTGCCAGCGCAGTCGGCTTTTCATTCATTTGCTGTCATATAAGAAGTACGTAAATCAACATCTGAACTCTCCACACATTCAGTTCAATAGGTCAATTTCTTACCGAGCCGAGCGAATTGAATGCACCGTTGATGACTTCGTTGAGATACTCGGGGAAGAGATGCTGGACTAAAGGAATAATGACCTGAAAGGTTGCTGGGTTAGCTAGCAGTCGAAGAAAAGTTCAAAAGAAAATCTCCCAAATGTTCTTACCCTCCAGTAAGCTTTCGGCGACCACTGCGTCTCCACGAGTAAGGCGTCTAGCAGGAGCATAGCTTCTTCGTACTTCCGCAACAGAATGCAGTCAAGCAGTCGCTGTTGCACTCGTTTTCTCATGCCTGCAGCGTCTCGATTGTACGGATCTCCCATAGCATTACCGGGAAACTTGATGAATGCGGTCCTCTCGAAAATGCCATTGAGAATTTCGGACATGTTGAATGTCAACGAGATTGACAATGACTACAGCAGTCAGGCCAGGAAGGTCAAATAAATTTTCCAGAGCCCAAAAAAAAAAAAGTCACTCCATTCTGACCCGCTTATTTTTTCCAATACTTTAATGCTTTACTTTATACTTTTTACAATTTGCAAGCTGTCTATGTGTTATCTTCAATAGCCTGAGCCTATGCTCATTCCAATTAAGCCAGCAACAGCCGCTCCGGCACTTCCTAATATAACGCCACGCTTAAGACTAATACTTGATCCAGCAGAGGCAGAACTACCTCCAACAACAACCTGAACAAGAGTCTCGGTCGTTGCCTTTGCTACATCCTCCAGGCCGCCTCGAAGTAATAGATATAATACAACCCAGTAGAACGCGCCATTGAACTTGAAAGTCAGCCTGAACGCCTTTCTGACCGTCCTCGTGATTCGCCGCTCTGCTCTTATTAGTTGTGATGAGAAAGGATGTGTGACAAAGGGAGATTGTGGATGCGAAGGTGAAAGGAGGTTAGGAAATCGGGCCGTTCGACTAATGATGGCGGACTGGATTTTGCGTTGATCCTCCTCGAATTGAACAAGGTTACCAACGTCTGGGAGTAATTCAAATTGGGGCAAACCTTGTTCCTGTAAGATATGTAGTCGCTCTTCCAGAATGAAAGGCGGAATAGCACCATTGGGGTGAGTTTGATGAACATTAGGATTAACTCTAGTGAATAAGGACGTCAAAAAAGCCAGTCCAGTGTGTAAACCAGTATAGGGTCGAGATACAGCAGACGGCGTAATAGCTGGGGGTATGGAGTCGTAGGCGCGGGTTGCAATCGGAAACAGATAGGGACTCCCTATGGTTGGCGTTCCATAGGCACTTGATGACACCGACATAGAGCGAGGAGAGAGATATACTGAACTATTAGACATAAGTGAGGACGATCGTGGTCGCGGCTCCGACGTTGCATCGTAGAAAACATCAGAAGAGGATAGGATGGATTCATTTGAATAACTTCGGGAGAGGCGAGGGGTGGATGGAACAGGTGAAGGTGGTTGCTCTATGGAGATGTGTTTGGAGGATAGGTTATCCATGGTGGATTTCATTGCGTATTTTTGTAATATCAAGTCGCTTTCAAGAGACCATTCGTAGTCATCGGCTCCTCCTAAATCTAAAATCCAGTACAATAGGTCTTAGCGCCTATATTCCAATGCTATCACGCGCCAATCCCTTTCGAATCACAATCAAATACTGTACCAGATAATAGCGACTCTGAACTGACGAAGTTGAGTACCTCTGCAGTGCTTGGAAAGCTAATGCGTGATTTTGCATCTTCAGATAAGAGCAGCTTGATCATTTGCCATAGGCCAGCGTACATCCATCCATAATTAAGGATATATACACTTCCTACGAACCCCGGATATCGATTATCCATAATATCCATCAACACACCTGGTAGTTCGGCGTCCTGGATGAGATCACAACGGTAAATGTGAATAAATGACTTTTTTGTGACGGTGCTTTTTCCACCTACGAAACACAGGGAGACTTACCAGCGGCAGGAAAGGGGCATTTTTTATGTCTATGACTACCGCCATCTGAGAGGTAAGGGGGCATTGCATCCCATCTAATTCTCGTTGCTTGGTAAGATCTAACGTCATTTTACGAGCGGTTTCCATGACGTAAATGACCAATGGCTTGATATTGTCAATAAGGCTTCCTTGACTAAATTTTGGAAAATGGCGCAGCCGAACGAATCCGATAGGTCTGTTAAGTTTATCGTAGTTGCGAAAGAATACAATCCCACTTTGCTGCAATTCGCTTGGTAGACGGTCCCAGCTAAACGAGTCAACATTTTCCCTTAAACGCCATTGTATTGTGTCCAGCATGAGGGCCAGTGCGGATGGTACTACATATTCGCAGCGTTTCAAGAAACGAAAAAGCGTCACTGTGGCCAATGGGAGAGGTTAGAATACATGTATTCAGCACTCTGTATAGTTAATGAATGGCAGTACCTCGGTCATTAATGTAGTCATGTACAGCAGCGACCTGCATAGAATCCAGCTTTTGGTCATGTGCTAGAAGTGGTAACTCCAGGTGCAAAGCAGCATTCAAGCTGTCAATGGCGTTGGAGTAGGTGTTGTAGTTTTCGTTCAGAAGTCTGGATTTCGCTTGTAGTATGTTCATTACTGTGGCATGGTATGGGTGATTCGGCCAGTTGTGAGAAAGAAGGTGGTTTTGTTCAAATATGCCCCACAGTTAGTTATCGAGACAACAAATTTTCCCAAATTTTTTTCTTTTATGTATATTCGACAAATCTGGCCATTTGCCAATGACGAAAATCTGACTGTGATTGAATCGGCTCTCATGAGATTAAAAACTCTTTCGACACATCTTGTGCAGTTTTGAAAGATTGTAGAACAGCATTGATACGGGACTACATTTGCCTTCACATTGATACCGCTTACGCCAACCACAGTTTGTTATGGATAAACATCTGACTTGGTAACTGGTCACAAGCATTGTGCGGACTTCGTCAGCCGGTTACCGACCCAGTGTTTGTATTGTATTTCATTGCTGACGCATGAGCAGACGAATGGTATTTTATGTTTGCATTAAAATAAATTTAGAATTTATTGCAAGCAAATGAATTGTCAACCTAGCTTGGCGTAGAGTAACGATCGATCAGACCAAAGCGAAGCGCATTATGTTGTATAGTCAGCGGTGAAAAGCATTTCGGTAGATAGCCAACGAGATTTGTTGCGTTAATAATTTGAGCAGTTTAGGATTTCATGAATTGGAGGCAAAGCAGTCAAAAACTCACTTGTTTGCCACTGCAACTATGAATCCGTCTTAGGCTCAGCATACATTTTATTTACATAGCTTAAAAAAAATTGGACGGGGGAGGCGAAAACAGAATAAACGAAGGAACGGCAAAACAAATCTATGGTAGATGGGTTACTGTGCAGTAGAATTTTGGTGCATCTAGCATCATGCTGTGGGTTGCCTAGCAGTGGGCAATAGTCATCTCGTCTAGAGGAACAAAAGGGAATGCTTGGTGTTGTAAAGAGTGTGTTGGGGGTGATAAGCTTGAGCGTCTATGGGCGGCATGTATATGGGCAATGAGGGTATGTAGTTGTTGATGACAAATAGAAGATGCTCTAGCAGCTGACAAAGAGATTGACAGTGTTTGCACTGCCCTTTGCTTCGATACCCATCTGAACATCTTCATCGGAATTGATAGTGATCAGATCACCTTCTTCGTCCTGGTACTTTAGTCGAAGTGTATCTGGAGAGCTCATAGGGCGCAGAGGACCGATCTTGCGGGAAACTCGCTCAAGCAAGTCCCTATATTTTATGTCAGGTTCAACTCGGATCACATAAATACCATCCGGGTAATTCAATTTGATTTTGACTTGATTGGCTAAAACATCACTGTTGAATGGTGGAACCCTTGTTGTTGGTAACCCGTATTGATCGCGATCCATGTTTTGTCCCCATGAATTTCGGTTCTTATGTACATCAGGACTGCTTTTCGATCTTGAACGCATTTGAATACTGTGAGGTGGCCCATATTGACTATTTTTCTTGACACCGTTGGGCGTTTGAGACTGCGTCCTCCCTATAGGAACGGTTGTGTAAGATCTGTGCTCCTCAGTGGGGGTAGGAAGGTCATCGCCAATCATGAACTTGGCGACCGTGTCAGTGAGAGGAGAGTCGTTGTTCCTGCGTTGCCAGACACTTATAGCACTTGAGCTACCAGCCGATCCTCTAGCTGAGGAGGTAGGCGATGACGGTGTAGACGGAGGCGGTGATGCAGGATAACGGTTATAATCCGTTTGGCTTGTTGGTGTTGACGTACTGGGAAGCGAAAATGTGGATCTTGGGAGCGGTGGCAATGTCATACCAGGTGCGGTAGGATAATGGCGCATAGGGACAGCTCCAGCGACTCCTGCCATGCCACCAGTTGCACGATGCTTACTGTTATAATATCGACCATACTCTCCGTCATTGAAGGTTGATCCACTACGCATCCTATATTGTGAATCCAGTGCTTCCTCTCCTTCGCCTTCATAGTCTTCCTCGTCATCGTTTTCGTCAATGACAGCATCGTGGTCGTCATCGTGGGATCCTGGTACTGTGTTGATCGATTGTCCATTTCCAGATAACTGCCAGTTTGTGGAATACTGCTTGATGTCAAATCCATTGTCAGCGGTTGGAGGCTTTCTGGTTTCGCCTAACACAGTGTTGAGAGTTGTTTCCCAGCGCTGCAAATGCTCTTCGTTAGGGCATTTTAACGAAAAGGATTCGACATCATTATTTTGCCAGAAGATTTTGAGTGAGTAAACCCCTGTGCAAATCCAATTTCCTTGCTGTTAGCGGACGGAATCACAAACGTTGCCCCATCAATGTACGAAGACATATACCATCACTACTTGTGTTGACCACCTTGATGATGAAAGAAACGAAAATCTTTCCTTTGAGCAATAGGCTGGCTCTCCTCTTCTTCTTACTAATGCCAATAGCATTAGTTTTAGGGAGACGACTTTTTGTACCTTCTTTCATCTCTTTGCAAATGATCAAGATTTTGTCAAATAAATATACCAGCAGCTCCTTTTCAGCATCATTACTGGACATGATGAATTTTCCTTCCAAAAGGAGACTTCCAAACTGGTCTACGGATAAACCTCTCCAGTCGTCGACGCGGCGCTTCAGATCTTCTAAACATTTCTGGTTTTCGATTCTACGACTGACTTCGTTGACACGGCTGGCCGCTCTTGATGTTGCTTCAAGCCCCTCTCTCATTTCAGTATAATATGGCCATGAAGGGTCAGTATCTTCGACCAACTTTTCCATCAACAACGGGTATCTGCATAGCCTTTGAACAGGCTTAATGAGCAAAGATTGTAGCTCATAGGTAGGGTTGGCGACATCCACTAATTTCTGTAGTTTCGGTGTCTCCTGAATGACCAAATCTTGAGCCAGTGGATAATTGGCGCAAAAAACATCATAGACTGAGAAGAGACTTTCCATCTGGATGAACAGGTGTCCAAACCTTTGTTCTTCCTGCTTTTGCTCTGCTATCTCTTCAAGTTTAATCAAGAACTTGCGTTGAAAATCCACCAAGGCATTCAAGTTGGAAAACAGGTAATGAATGGTATCGGGAGGCAAAATTTTCTGAGTTTGGATTTCGCGCATGTAGTCCTACATAACAGACAGGGGAAGGGTTGATTTGAAAAACCGGTTGATTAGCCAAAACGAAACGTCGAGGGGGGAATTAAAAAATCCAGCTTTCTACCTGCAGAGCTTCCAAGTCCTGAACAAATTTCCTCTCTGTTTCTACCAGTTCGTTCACTCTCTTGGCTCTCGCGCTGGTGAGTGTAGCTGGCGGATCTGACATACGCTTGGAGGATTGCACTTTGATGATGTTTTCCTTTTGCATCATATCCAAGATAGTACTGACCGTATGGACGACCTTGAAGGGGAACAAAATGTTAAAGGCGAGTGCATTTTTGTAATCTCAAATGAAATTAAATAAAATAGTATTCCTCCCCATAACAACGAAATCCACTACCATGTCGTACCTTCACAAAGCCATTGGTGTCATCTTGTGTAAGATCGCATATCGTAAAGAGATCTTCGTCTGAGAAATGAAGTTCTTTCTGACAGCCAACGATAAAATGGTATACATTGGCCTTGCACGCATTGGCCGATGTAAGGGAGGCGTCTTCGTTGACCTTGACAGGTGTATGGGGACGTAAAGTGTTGAATAAAAAACATAGACTTGAACCCTTTCGACATATGTTCCACAGCTTCGAAACAGGATCAGTGGTTGGTGAAGGAGAAGGGATAGTAAGTGATGTCGGAGTGGTAACATCCTGATTCATAAAATTGTCGAAACCAGGAACACAGGCTAATGTATCAAGGACCGTTAAGCATGTGTGATAAAGAGAGGCGGGTTTGTTGGAATGTGTGGTAATCTGAGACGGTAGTTCGATCTGTTGAGCCATGGTGAGGCTCTAGAGACACAATACAATACAACACAAAGAAGGAGTGAGGGTAATAGGTTGAAAAGGAAGAGAACCTTTCGTATTAGGGAGGACAGATGGTCACTTTGAGATATAATTTTAGCGCAAATGTTAAGGGGGGAAGTCAGTGGAGAGATCCCATCCAATTCGCCAGGAATGCTACTTATGGATGTTGATCGTCGCCCTCACGTGTTTGGTGCGTTCTGGACGCTTTTTTTTTTTACTTTGCTTTGGCTCTCTCCCTCGTGCAGAGCTTGACCAAGGGGGATAGATGGCTATTTCCTGCTGTTGTCACTTTTTTGATGAATTCATATAAGACGCACGTACAACCAATATTACTTCTCCTACATACCTTTCTTAGCATTGGCAGGATGGACACTCGTTTCCAAGCTCAGTTCGAGTCAATAGGCTATGACAGTTTACCGCCCACTAAAAAAAAAGTAGGGAGGTTGGTGGCAGGTTCTGAGCCATGAGTAACATTTCATAAGTGAAGCGCTGTATTTAAAATTGGTATTACCATTTTCATTGAAGTAAAGTCTTTGTGACTTCGTGCGGATTACCTGAATTTCACAGTACGTTAGGATTGTTTTATTATGAAAATGATGATGTTACCTCCTTAAAACCTTAGTATTTCCTATGAAGGTTTGATTGACGACATATAGGCGACAGCACAGATTTTCCCAATAGTCAGATCAACATCCCATCTTTCTGGCGGCGGTGAGCAAGTTACTCAAACTTTCGTTACCACAAATACTGGCTTCATGTTCTCAGGAAGGTCAGATGCCTGAAGCCTCCAAAAATAAAATAAGACTGTCATTATGGACCTTGTTCTTAACCATGATATAAAAAGTGACTCAAATCCGTACAAGGAACAGGTGGTACCAAATGCCCTACAGTCTCATGAATGGTTGCAGACGAAGAAATAGCAGATGTCCACAAGTGCCACTACCAATAAACGACAATGCTTCTTGCTGGTGTATTTGCTCATGCCAAAGTGGAAATACCAACATGCAGATGTACAACGATATTTGCATTTTAACCACCTAGGAACTAGTGATTTTAGCTAGCTCACAATGATGCAAATCGTATCATGGAATTGGAAGCATGAGAAATAGAGTATGAATCAGACGAATCCAACTTATACCAATCATGATCAAGTCTATTCAACCGGAGGCTACCAAAGTGGGCCATCGTAATTATATAACGGATATATAAGTGGGAACATATTGACAAAGAATTCAGATGGCCCAGCCTGTAATCTTACAAATTCGTTGTTCACACTTGAAGTAGTGCTTACGAGTGTCCATATTTATTTAAGTTGAACGTACACCAATCTCGTTGTCAATAATCACCAAGACAAACCTGAGTGAAAACATGATAAGTTTGCTTTATGGCTATCATGAAACGACAGTAGCAGCGTCTACAAAGCAGATCAGTTCACCGAACTTGCAGAAAAGAACATCTGTCAGTAAAAATGGCCTATTAAACGACTGAATTGTTGATTCAGTCAGCACCTTCTATTCGACGTTGAGCCAATACGAAAATATTTGCTGCTCACTCAGCAAAAAAAAAAAAGGTCCACCACAGCCGGAAACTTCGAGATACAGTAAGGAAAATCGTGTTTCATTTAATTCAAAGCAATATTAAGGCACTGCAAAGATGAATTCATAGATATTCATAGACATATGTACCTATGGTTGTTATTTTAAGCGCTGTGTTGAGAATATCAATTATGCAAACGAATCGTAAACAATGTCAGACGAATCTTCGGTGGTTGTGGTCGGATGAATAAATCCAGAGACGCTTATGCAGCGCTGGAACTTCAAAGGCTCAAAAGCTCGAAAAGTGTTTGGCACTTTTGGATGCATGAAAGCGCTATGTTTAGACACTGTAAACCGGAACAAAGTAAAAGAATTGACTGATTTTCCGAAGTTCAGCTCAAGCTAGCACAATCAATGTACGTTTCACAGTTGCTTCAGATTTTGGTGGGCAAGTTTGACTGATATCTTCGATACCTATGCTCCATTTTTACGATAATGAATTTCATATATCATAATGATGGAACTTATGCATAAATCAGTGCAGGGTTCGTGTCTGATTTTTCGATCAAACGTGAGCGGCCGTACTTTTTCGCCCAATGCTCGCACGTGATACGCTGTAATCTGCGCCAAAGTGGCGAGACAAAACTTGACTTATTTATTCGACAACAAGGGTGAGTGAGAAGTGACGAAGTGTTGATGAAATAATTAGTTTAGCAAGCTTTATGGATAGGCAATGGTTACTATGCAAGATTGGTCACAAGTGGTGCGCCAATTACAGTACGATCATCATAAGGAATCAATCCATCCATTGAAAGCAATTTTGCCAGCCAGAGCCGTTTAAAGAAAGCGAAGGCTGCCTGCGCCATATGGTGGGAAAACGGGTTTCATGTTTTATCATTTCAGCTATATAAACCAATGGTCGGCATGACGATGCTACCTATTATCTCTTTCAATACTGAAGATTTAACTATATTTCAACATGCCCATGTCAAAAGAACTTGGTAGGATGGATACTACATTGATTGCCCACTACGTTCTCCATAACGCTGACTCACGCAATTAACCATTGTGTTAGAACACGTCCATAACCAACTTTGCGACGTTGAAAAGGAAGCCCAAAAACTTTCATCTGAAAGCTTCACTGAAGAACAGGTTTGTGAATCATCGCACTCTTACGATGATGTTTGTTCGTTCTAACATAAAGGACATACTCTACTAGCTCCGACATTTGCAAAACAAACTTCATCATATCGATGAGCGCTATAAGGAAGGATGTGTCACTGAAAGTCATATGAAGGGTGATCCTTATGAAGAGGATGGTCAAGCTGCTGTCGCCGAAGTAAGTATTCTGCTCTGCCTTTACTAATTGGATCGAAAATCATACTAAGATTCGATGCTTCATCTTAGGAACTCGAGAAATGCCATCAAAAAATCTATTCAATGCTCAATACTCTTGAAAAATAAGTGACCATTGGCTCGACAAACCGTAAAATGAAAGTTGTTCATTTTCGATTGTTGCAATAAAAGAATCCTTTAATTTTTATCTCATTGTCATTTCGACATTCTCATCCGTTGAGTTTGATCATACCCAAACGTTTTACAAATCAATTACAAGCCATTCAAAGAAAAAAGTGCATGATTGCCACCATACCCATCGTTCGAAAATTACCATCTGTATACATTGTAGCGTTTTTATATGTTTTTATGAATGAAATTTTAGTAAACATTTTCTTCGGTTTTTGACCAAAAAGTGGTACATATTTAAGCCTGCGAAATTTGAAAAGTATGGTGGTCAGCCCCAGTCCATTGAAGATGACTACATTCAAAACGACTCATTTACCTTAGCTTGCTTCTTGGGAGCGGGCTTGGTGTATGGAATGAAGGTGCGTCCATCCATGTATGGAACAAGTGGGGGAGGAACTTCGAAACCATCTTCACGTTGCCAGTTCTCAAGAACAGCGCACATAGCTCGCTCAGTGGCACACAAAGTGGAGTTGAGGCAGTGGACATACTTCTTTTCGCGATCACCCATCTTCTTAACGCCGCATCTAATTTCCAGACGACGGGATTGGTAGTCTGTGCAGTTCGAGCAGGAGACGAGTTCCTTGAATTCACCTTGGTATGGGAACCAGGCTTCCAAATCGTATTTCTTGGCAGCAGCGTTGTTGAGTGCACCAGAGACGATGGCTACAATACGGTACGACAAGCCGAGCGATTGATAGAATTCCTCAGAGTTAGTAATCATCTCATTGAACAGGTCCCAGGACTTCTCGGGATCAGCAATAACGAACTGTTCAATCTTTTCGAATTGATGGACACGGAAGATACCCCAGGTGTCCTTGCCGTGAGCACCAGCTTCCTTTCGGAAACAGGTAGAGTAACCGGCATATCTTTTTTGGTAGGTGATTTGTTAGTAAAATGGGTGAAAAACGTGCTACTTTGTGCATTCATTCACGGCACTCACTTGATGGGAAGTTGCTCAGAAGGCTTCTCAAACCATTCATTCATGTGGAAAGCAGAGATAGGCTGTTCAGATGTAGCAATGAGATACTTGTCCTCACCATCGCCAGAGACCTTAGTAACAGGGGTTAGACAAACTTTCAACGTTTAAATTTGGCATGATCATAGAACAATCCAATTACCTTGTAAAGCTCTTCGTCGAAATCAGAGAGCTGAGCAGTCTTTGCCATAACATCCTTGTTCATGAAGAAAGGAGTTTGAAGCTTCTTGTAGGCTCTCTTGCGGAGGAAGGAGAGACCGTAGTTGATCAAAGCGAGGTTGAGATCAACACCAGTTTCAGTCAAGAAGTAACCACGGTGACCAGCGACGTTGGCACCACGCTCTTGGTCGTAACCATCCAAGCGGGTCAATACTTCGTGATGCGACAAGATGTTATCCTTCTTGACGGGCTCAACGTTCTGGTAGTTGAAAGTGCGGATGATCTCGTTGTTATCCTATGTTGTCAAACAGTGGTCAGATCAAAGCTCAGTTACAATAGATAGTGGAAGTGGGGGCCGCCTTACCTCATCCAAGGAAGTGGGAACGGAAGCGTGAACAATGTTACCAATAGTGCCGAGCTTGTTCTTCCAAACAACTTCGGCTTCCTTGGTCTTTGCAACCAACTCCTCCTTTGACTTGGTCAACTTGTCTTTGTTAGCGACCAATTCAGCAGGGTCTTCCTTAGCCTTGAACTTCTTGCCAATCTCCTTTTGAATTTCGTTGATTTGCTTATTTATTTGGTTGCTTTCGAATTGGACTATCAAACGTCAAAAGACATAAAAAGTTAGACAGCTTGTCATCTGTGGATGATGGGTCGTCCAGCAACGACGTGACTTACTAGTAGTCCATTCTTTGTACAGAGCGATAATTTCGTCGACAATTTCTACATTGGCTCCACGTCGACGTTGGGATTCTCTGATGATTTCAGGATTTCCGCCCTTCTCTTCTAACAGCAACTGAATGTCTAACATTGTTGAAGGGATTAAAGCTGTATGTTTTTAAACTACCAAAAAAAAAAAGGATAAATTTTATTTACGAAACTTGCTGGCAGTCTCACAGCTCGCTGCGCTGACTGTGACGGAGATTGACTCACTTTGCTTTTCATGCCCACACCATGTCATTCATATTTAGCCAACGTAGCAATGCAAACAAAACAACGTCAATGGACTACAATGCTATGACTCAGGATTTAAGTAATATACCAGCGCACACGCACTATAATGAACTACGTACAAATTTACAGTCATTCCTCGATGACGAGAACTTAGTTGTGCCACACATTACAAAAGGTGAGCTATGAATTTATCTTCCACGAATTTGAAACAGACGTTGCTAAACATTTGCTGGAAAAGAATACACGGTGAAAGACAAGGATGTTACCGATATCATGGAGCAAGTGCAAGCGGAGAGCCAAGCTACCAAGGAGCAGCGACAAGAGACCAGAGCAGTAGCTAATAAGTTGTTAATGACAATAGAAGAGCTGGATTTGATGCGACAGCCAGTACAAGAGGCTGCATCGCATATAAGTCAGATCCAGCAGGATGTCCTTGTCAGCTCAGATGCCTTGGAACAGACGAAATCGGGGATGTTGTGACGTGTAAATTTCATTAGGCCATTTGCCAAACAAATAGAAAAATCGCTTTTACGTTTTTATTATTCTCTTACAAAATGTCTGATTACTCTAACTATAACCTTGGCGGCGCCTCCGATCTTGTACGTTATATGAAGATCTCGAATAACTATCATAATGCAAGAGACGTAATTGACTTTTTTTCTTCCGATTTTAGAGCAGCAAGAAGCAAGAAGTCATGGACCAAGTCCGTGGTGAGCTCGCACTTGCCAATGCTCAAGAATTGATTAACGTAAGTATTCTCGCTTTGGAATGGTCTCTACGGAAGGCTTGAAAGGGCCTCAAAAACTCGAAAGGACAGAGAACATGGCCAGTAATTTAACACGGATACGTCGTTTCTTATAGAAAATCAACGAAAAGTGCTACTTGAAGTGCGTTCCCAAGCCCGGCTCTCGTTTGGACAGTGGTGAACAGGTAAAACCCAGTGAATGACTTGAACATGTCGATAGCGACCCAGTACCAACCATTTTGTTGTTCCGAACCTCTTAGGCTTGCTTGTCCAAGTGCATGGACCGCTATATGGAGGCTTGGAATGTCGTCTCTCGCTCATACGTTGCCAGAATTCAGCGCGAGTCACAGAACCAAGGCATGGCTGGAGGCTTGTAAATTGGTTTGATGATTGCGCTGCGCTAGAATCTCGTAAGACACCTGCGATGATTTCGTCAATGTCCAAAGGACAAATGCACATAAAAATATGAAAAACGACCCGCCATCAAATCCCATATAGAAATCACCAATAAAAAAAAAGCACCATCTACAGTATTTACACAGTCTCTTTCATTTCTTTTGTTTTCATTTCCGGCGCAGGTAGGTTTTGTAATTCGACACTAAGCTATATGGAAAGGGGGTGAATGCTATATTATGGGATGGCCCGTCGATTTGGACTCGCCAAGGTCGCTAGATTGACTTAGTAGGAAGTCGGTATTATTTGCTTGCTCTGCGACAATGCGAAAGAGAGACGCTGCTCCTCTATGACGTGAAAACTCGATGCAGAATGATTGTATTTCAATGAGAAAATCCGAAATGTTGATAACATTATTCCGTAACAATGATTGTATAAACACCGATACCTAGAGATGGCACATTAGTAGACGCTTATACGTTGGCAAGAGGCAAAAAGATATTCATCTTACCAAGCGAACCTGGCGGCTCTGTAAGCTACGGTCATCGATAAGTTCGCAAGATCGAATGCAGTTTGATAAGTATATATGCAGAAACTCGTCAGGGACATAGGTACGATGAAGTCCAATCAAAAGACGGTGCACAACTTCCATTGTGTTGGTGGTAATTTCGATGGTCAGTAACGTCTGAAGATAACTAGGATGAAATTATAAGGGTGATTTGGTCAGTTCAGGTCAATTAACTCCTCGGAAAGCTGGGGATCGGCAACTGACTCTGAAAACTCGGGCAAAGGAGCAAGAACTTCAAGTGCTTCAGTAGCGATCGTCTGGTTGTGCTCTATCAGGTCCGGAAGTCGATCGGCTGGCAGATGTTCGTTCATTTTTTCAACATCCAATTCCATCATCCGAAGCAAGTCCTGATAGCCACAATTAAAACAGTGCTAAGTGAAGCCTTGCCATGACAAACATCTCTGCACTTACCTCCTGCTGCGCAATCGATAAAGGACTATCAAATGCTTCTTTCATCAGAGAAGTATTGAATGTCGTAAATGTATGATCATCACTAGGGATAACTGTTGCACCAACTTGATTTTGTGATTTGATAATGGAGATACTTTCATTTTCCTGGTGACTGCTACAAAGGGCATAAGTTACCTGTCATCACCCTCTTTGAGTGGAGTTGATCACAAATAACGTTGATATTTACCCATCGTCCGTCATCTTTTGCTCAATTGCTTGTAAGTTATGCAAACGGTCTCTCTCAATCGTTATAATAGGTATCAATTGGTGTGGGTTTCGAGCTAGTTCAAAAGCCGTGCGTGCCTGCATCTGAATTCGCCAAATCAAAGTTGCATACATTATTATCAGACGAAACGAACCCAAAAAAAATAAGGAGAAGCCAGAAAAAGATGATCAGTTAATAACCAAGGTGTTCAGCATACCTCACTAGCAGAGCCGCGTAGAATGCACTGTACAGCAAGTTTTTCAGGTGAGTCATCGTCGAGGGTATCCAAAAGCTCTAGAAAGAAGCTTAAAAATGGATTTTGCTCCAACGTATCAGGTCCATACAGAATGCACAAGACGAAAAGAATGGCGAACCGACGCTGTAGTAACTTGAGTGTTAAATTGAGACAAGTAAGGAGTTTGCACTTGAGATCAGTTGTAAGGCAGCTGGTGATTAACATGAAGGTAGTACTTACAACTTCAGCCGTTGCAGGGTCAGAGATGGTGGAAGATTGCTCCTCTTGGTTGTATAGCATATACAAGTGACAGGCAGCCGCAAACGTGTCCTGTCCGGGGAATGTGACGACAAAGGTCGAGGTGAGGTCACTTAATGTAGCATTAGCTCCCTGCAGTAGAATGCGCTCGACTGCTTGAGCATTGGCCATTTCCCTGCGCGGCGGGAGGTGAACAACGAGTTATGTTGAGTCGCGGGGATTTCACTTTTTGGAATTTTGTCCTTTTTTTCCCCAACCCATTTTTTGTTTTTTATTACAAAAGCTAATGATCTACCTTGTGCGTAGCTATCAATGCACAGTTTTCCAATGTTGTTTTTCTATCAGCATAGTATACAAGTTCAACATGGAATCCATGTTGTCGTAAAAATTCCGCTCTACCGGCATCTAAGATACGCTTACACGCAAAGCCAATGGCTTCCCGGCTTTCGTGGTCCAATCCGGAGTAATGAGCTCTGTGCAACGTAAATCCAGTTACATCTCATTTCACATTGCTCAAGAAAGATAAGCTTAATATAATGGTACTTACGAAGTATCATCTAGGTCTCCCTCTTCCTCAGCGACATGATGATGCTCTTCAACTTCATCATCAGAGTCGATGCCTACTACCGAAGTCGCTTCAGGTGGTATCTGCACTCCTTCATCGGTGACTCGCAGTGCTTTAGGTTGGCCGCAGATCGCCCAGCTCGTCATTTTACATATACGTTCATAGTCCGTTTTAGAAATTTGGTTGTCTTCCAAAAATTGGTTGTTGGGATACATTTCATATCTGCACAGCTGGTGGCAGCAAAGCGCGATAATGATTCCAGGAATAGCATGGCTGAAAATATAAAACAGTAAGCATTTGATGTAAACAGTCTGTCAAAAAATCTCTGGGCACTTACCTATTGTTATTATTAGCCTTTTGATCCTCCACATAATTCTCGAGGCATTTTAAAGTAAGATCCGTCGCACTACCGCAAAGATGTTTAGAATATGCGATCACAGGCTTTTGGTGACCGTTTTCATCCTTCAAGGTATCCAAATTGCTCAAGCATAAATCTTTGATGTCTATGTTGATGCGCTTGACTTTGGTTGCGCCTCCTTCGCCAGTCAGAACGGTATCAAACTGCCACCATGGACGCTTTTGTTTAGAAACAGATTTGTGTACACACTGACTATACTTCAAACATACCTTTCCACGGACAGCTTTTCGGTCAATTAAAACAAATGTGCTCTCGCCATTTTCAGCGTTAAGTGCTGCTTTAAGATGGTGGGACAATTCGCCTGAAAGCCAAATCTGTGTCAGCTTAATTGGCATAACCTCAAACAAACTAGTTTTACGTACCCCTTCCAGCACCAAATTCAACGAAAGCAGCACGCTTGTTCTTCAGCATATCTTTATCAGCCATATGTCCAAGCAACGAAGCCTTATGGTATTTCTGTTAATATATGAAACATAAACCCTTCAATTATAATCCATACCCTTCTTACCTGTTGATCAGCATGCTTATGGAATTTCACCTGAGCTCTAATGATTGACTCTAATTAGTGAAATCTCATTGGTATTTGAAATAGGAACAGCAAGAAACTTGTGATTCTACCGTCTCTTCTCCATAGATGGGTGAAAGTGAATTTTCGTTTTGATGGGTGGTACAATATCTTTGTAAAGACGGTCGACCTTCAAAATCAATTCTCGAAGTTCGGTTTTCGGTAATTCCTGGAGTTGCACGCGTGTTATCCAGGGCTGGGCTTTCAAATGCTTGTGAGAGTGGATGGATTGCTGAAATTCAAGCTCTTCTTTGGAAAGAGGAAGAGCACAATTGGCATTGAGGGAGTACCATGGATCACTTGGTTTTGGACGAGCATTGCAGCGAGTCTTCAGGTGCACTTCGAGCTCATCTTGGAAAACAGTGCTGTTTCAAGCAGGTCAGTAAAAGTGCATGACGATACAGAATATACCTTTGATGATGAATACATACTGTCGTGGATCAAACGGGCAAGGTATACGAACTCTCGTATCCTGTTCGATATCTTCTTTCTGTTGCTCTGTCAAATGCTCTCCGCAATATTTGTTTGTCTTCTTTGAAGGTAAATGGCAATAGCGTCGCTTTCGAGCCACCCAATACTGGCCTGCAAAGATAATGGTAAATGCACCGTCGGTCAAATGGACGGTAGTAATCTCGGATTGCTCATTATATTGTAGTACTTACATTGTTGCGGTTTGTCTGGAGGGGGCGGTACCGGATCGCCCACCTTTGTCTTCTTGGATTTGGATCGCTTTGCGACCTCTGTCGGCTTCATGTGCGGTTCTTTTGGCATGTGCACTTGGTTGACTTTGACAATGTGACTTTCAATTGCTTCACCTTCACAAAATTTTGGGAAAATTGAATCGTTTGGAGCAAGCCACCCGCACGCATAATAATCGATTTTTGCTACTGATTACCATTACTGCCCAATGGCTTGATCTCAAAGCTTGGATGCTAGCTCTGCGGCACTTCCATGCACAACTGCACCCTTATGAGTCGTGGTACAATAGCCCACACACACACCACTGACATAATCTTAAAATAGTTTTAATTTGTGCGCTCCTACAAAGCATTGTATTTTTATTGGAACATGAAGAGAATCGGGTTTTTGTATGTTTACTTGCGAGCCTTGAGCTTGCGGACGTAGAACTCGAGCTCTTGTCCTTCCAAGAGGTAACCATCGCAACGACCAGATTGACCGGGGCGGGAAGAGATCTTGGCTAATTAAACAAACATATGTGTGAGAAACACAACGTCGAAACGAGTTCTTATTGATTATTCTCATTGACTCGGACTTACCATAAAGACGACCAGCAGCGAATTGGTCCTCCAAAAGAGAGTCAACCTTGGCATCAGTCTGACGAGCAGCGACCTTACGCTGGACGTGGTTGGACTTCTTTTCAACCTCCTCGGTTTCCTGGAAATCACGTTCAAAGTAAGCATCTATCAATGTTTACTTGATCTACTGTATTGCTGAGTGATACTTACAGTCTTCTTCTTGCCGAGAGTCTTAGCATAGTGAGACTCATACCATTGACGGAAAGGAGTGGCATCAACTTGAATGACGGCACCCTTAACGAGAGTGTTGGTACGGACCAACTCGTTGTTGGAGGCGTTGTAAACGACAGTCAAAACACGAGTCTTGCGGGTGCAGTTCTCAGAACCCCAGGAGAAGTTACCGGCATCGAGACGAAGGGCACGGTACTTCTTGTTACCACCACGAACACGGACTTCGTGGACACGCTTAGGTCCAAGCTTGGTGTTAGCGGCTTGACGGCCCAATTCGAACCTGGACAGAAAACAGTCAGAAATCAGGGTTGAAAAAGATGATCAGCAGTTGATGGATCCAAGATTATCGTCCTGAAACGTCGTTGCTGTCGAGAGAGGCAGAAAAGGCGCATGCACAATCGAGTTATCGCTGAACTAAAACATTTTATACCGTCTCGAAGTTGTAATCTACCAGGCATTACTTTTCGATGAAAGCGAGTCGTTACGGAAATTCGATCCAGTCCACTCGACTCCTAGTTGGCGTATTTTACTTTCGTACATCATAGTCATCAAATGAATGCTTACTTTCTCTTCTTTCGGTACTGGGCACGCTTGGCACCAGTGGCACTAAATTCAAAGAGAGGACGGCAATTAGTAAAATTTCTTTCAAATGTATAAAGCTCATGTTCAAAATGTTGTAGGTAACATACCTTCTCTTGTGCCTAGAATCACGACTGATACCTATCAATCATCCATCAATCATCTATTAGTAACGATGCACCATCATCTGTCTTCAAGCACTTTCGTAGAGCCGTACCCATGGTAAATTACAGAGAAAGAACTTCACTATGGCAGCACTTTGATCGCTAATAAAGTGCCTCTCTCATCCAACAGCGCATCTCAGAAATTCTCACGTGACTCGCTTTAAAAATTGCCCTAACCCAATCGCACTTGGAACCAAAGGGGGCCGCGCTTTTTTCCTGTTGTAAAGACAAGTTGATTCCACAACGTAGATGCCGAGCAAAACGCCGCCAGCGTACACGAGCTTACAAGGAGCAAGCAGTCAAAGATATTTGAACAGTTCACAAAGTCCAAGTGAGCAAGCGTACAACAGAAGAATACATTCCGATTCCTTTAACGATCGCCCTTCACGTAAACGATTAAGCGCCCTGAGAGATACAACCGTGAATATAGCTACGGCGTTTACGCAAGCTGCACGACAAGGAAGACCATCTGCGGTACAAAGTCCATCCCGTCCTCCCTTGAGCCCTATCAGATCTGATATTTCAACTCTATTCAAAAGCACACAACCTGGTTCATTCAACCTCTATCCCAACCTAGACAACCTTAACGACACCACTGAGCAGCCTACCATGCAGCGACGAATTCCATCATCGTTAAGTTATAGAGAGGATGATCCACTGTCGACTATTTTAGACAGCTATGCGAATAATTCCAACAATAATAGCAAGCTACACCGCAAGCTTTCCGTGACAGATGCCGAACTGAAATCAAATCCATTTGCTGAAGAGGAGCTTTTATTCAAATACCCTGAGGAAGAATTTCGACGGCGTACAGAAATTGAAAGCAGAGAGTCAACTCCAAGAAAATCTCGAAGTAGAAGTGGGACTCCTGCTTTCGAAACATTAGACGAGTGGAGAAAACGCATTGATGGGGTCTCCCCTCTTCGTAGATCCATATCACGCGAAGCTGAATCAGTTCGTTCAGAGAGCACTGGTAGCTTTGTGAATGTACGACGCCAAACGTTCTTGTGGCAGCCATTACAGCGAGTCCTGGACTCGATGTTTAGATGGGTCATGTTTTGGATCTTCATGATCTTTTGGACCATCAAAGAGGCTGTTGTTACAGCTCTCGGGTTGACTCTCAAATTATTGGATTTTGTTATAGCAACACCCGTCATTATGCTTTTAACAAAGCTACAAAAAATGTTCCACTTCATTACCGGCAAGAACTTGATGGATGAAGAATTATTGAAAAAGGCAACACAACCTCCCACAAGCCAACTTAGAAGGCTCACCCGAATTGCACCTATTCTGTTCATCTTTGTTGCTATAGGCTCAATGATGCGTAACGCGGAAATGACTGCAGATTTGAAAATTCCAAGCACGGAAAGCATCAAGTCCGCTTTGAGTTCAGTTCCGCCAACCGTTGCAAGGCTGGCTGCCGCATTCCAAAGACAACCTGAACCAGCACTACCCAAATCTATGGAAGAGTTGGCATCTAGAATCGTGTCTGTGGAAAAGTATACCCTTGTCCTCGCTGAGACAGCCCAAAAGCTTCGACAGAACGAGAACCGCTTGGAAACACTAGAGCGCTCTGATGCCTTGAAATTGAATAAGTTGGGTGAAAGACTTTCAGAAGCTGAGAAGGTCATCAACAAATTGACCCATGACACCGGAAATACCATCAGCACTGCACTCACAAAGTACAAAGTAGATTTAGAGAAGGCTATTGCGGCTGCTCTTGCTAAAGATCAACGTATTGAAGGCGTACAGAGTAATATCGCAGACTTAAGAGATCGCCTTCAGTCCCTCACTAGTTTAGAGGCCGCTATGCATACCCTCGAGAAGAAGTTTGCCGATTTGAAGCTTGATCCGCATCAATTAGATGAATTCACGAAGATCTCTCAACAATTAAACGATCAACTCTCTCGTGACGAAACTCACGCACTGATTCAACATCAATTGTCTGAATTCAAGTCAGATATGATGAAATCACTCAAGAGCGCAGCCAGTGCTGACCTTAGACCGGATGCAATGGATATAGTCAACCGTATGATCGACGAAGCCATCCTAAAGTACCACCAGGATTACTTAGCACTACCGGATTACGCATTAGCGTCATCAGGAGCAAGAATCATTCCAAGACTCACTTCACCAACCTACGAACTCGAGCCAACTGAAAATCTAAAATGGATTATTCATAAAATGATACCTTTTCGTGACACCTCGCCTGCCATCACCGCGCTTTATCCAGATACCAATGTCGGACAGTGCTGGCCCATGGTCGGCAACAACGGTTCGATTGGCATCCTTCTTAGCAAGACCATCAAGGTGACCGGTGTCACTATTGAGCATGCTGGAAAGCAAGTTCTTCTTGACCGTCGTAGTGCCCCAAAGAACTTTGCTCTGTGGGGAGTCTATGGTGAACACTTAGGTCAAACAACTGATGGTGCATTGGGAGACCAGGGCCAGCATGTCATCGAACTTGCCAGTGGTCAATATAATGCTGAAGATCCCATCGCAGTACAATCGTTCCCTGTTTCGCCTCAAAAGCCAACTCGTGTTGTTGTCATTCGTGTTAAGGACAACTGGGGCCATCCTGATTATACCTGCCTGTATCGCATTCGTATCCATGGTGAACCAATATAATCCTCAGCATAACTAAATACTGCCATTCCCTTTTGTACCAATACTCTATTTACCATCGAACCCATAATAAATGTTCTCTATTACATACTCACATAATGCAATTGGCCCTCCCCTACTTCTTTAGTTGTTTGTAAAAGTGGTACAGTTGGCATTTTTAGTAGTGTATTGTTGGTGTACATTTTTTTATGTAGTTACTATCCATATTCTATTCCAGCATGTCAAGCTAGGGTAAGGAAATAAACCTGACGTTAGCGCCTAGTTACCTCAAAAATCAAAGCCAAGACAAAACAGACTACATACCAGATTGTCTGCGCTTAATTCATCTTCTTTTTCTTCCATGGGAACATCCGCCTCCTCTGTCTTTTGTGTTGGCTGTGTTCGGATATCTGTGAGGAACTAATAAACGACAGAGAAAGTTAAAATAAGAGCCACGGAAAGATATGCGTACAGCAACACTTACTTGTGCCTGTTCTTCTTGAGATACGTCAACGTCCGCTGATTCGTCTTTGGAAAGAAGTGTAATGTTATCCTTGATCATCAACTTCCAAAAATCAAGACGTTGTGATTGAGGGTTGGATGGATCGCATAAAACTTTAAGCCTGCGACATAAATCGTTGTACTGTACTCCTTCTTCAAACTTTTGAGGGATTCAATCAGCCTCATATTCAACGAGACCTACAGTGCTCTACTTCAAAATATCTCACCTTTTTGCATTGTTCACGCAATTCTTGGAGGCACTCTTTTGCTTTTTCAAAGTACTGATCAGCAAACGATTCCTTCACGAGTTGTTCGATCCTATCCGACATTTGCTGCACCGCTAGATGGTCATAGTCAGCCTCTAGATATTGTCGATTATATACAAATTCATGTCATGTCATGTCATCTCACCTTCTTCTATGAAATCGCCTTCTTTATCGATCATAGCTCTAAAGTCCTTAATAGGGTCAATTGCGCCAACTTCCCGAACATTCGATAGGTTATTCATGATCGATCCTGGTCGCTCATCCAGTTCCATGTCTGCATCTTCCACTTGTTTCACCTTATACTTCTTGAGACTTTCCTCTTCGTTCCTGACGATATCTTGGATAGGAGCTATTGGCTCTTCAGATTGGACACCTTTACCATACCTTCGCTTTTTCCCTTCCTTTGCATTTACTGCGGAAACAATGGAATGTAAGCGCCAAACCACTACATTATTGCGCATTACCAATATTTCCTGTTTTACATACCTTTTTTAACACCTGCAGTCTCCGTCAACTTCGTTATTTTATCTCTGGCGACATCCATCATGATTGGAAGTGGTTCCATCTGCATCTTCAGTGCAGAATGAAGTTCTGGAATGGGAGCAGCTTTGTTCAAACTACGTTGTTTGATAGCTTCATTCAAGCGCCAAACTGCAGGGTTGAATATTTTTTCAGGAGAGAAACTAGCACTGGTAGGTTTATTTTGGTCAGCATTATTCTACAGTAGCCATTCATTATTTAATTCCCCTTACCTGCCATCCGGTTCCTTTGGTAGCTCCATGCTGGCGACAAACGCATCCATGGCATCTTCGAGCTCCTTGGAAGGAAGGAGTTTGTGATCAGTGACTTCTTTTCCATTAGGCAGAGTAACCACATCCAGTGGCGCAAAGGGGAATTGGCGAATGTCCTCCGCAAACGGTACCTACGAACAGAAACATGTTAACGGCATTCTTCATTATAATGAACACTCGACAACATATTGCTGTCCTACCCTAATGAAATGTAGAGCATCTATATTTGGTTCAAAGTATGGTACAAGAACGCCAAGCTTAGGTTGTTGATTCTCTTTGGCGACATAACGAACTAGAGCATATGCATTCTGTTCGTACAGCGCTCGGGCCAGAGAAGAAATAGTTGCGGAGGCAACCATGTTGTCGGCAGGCCGTGGTAAAATAACGTATACATTGGACATAAGGTAATCTCTTGGAATCTAAGCAGAGGAAACGAGAGAGTAACATTTACATTTAGCTATGTAGCCCGTAGTGCTGGTACACGTTCGTAAACACTATTGTACATACCGATGATGCACTCAAAAACCCAAGTATGAACATTCCTGCCTTTGTCTCGATCTTCATGAACTTCTCATCTTCTGCAGTGATGACGACCAAAGACTTTCCAAAGGGGTATGCGTGTTCAAGATCATAACTATTGATGTTGCCTTGTTCTGTAGCTCCTGCAGATGTCGATGCTTCAGCTGATCCATTTAAATCAGATTCAGCTGTCTGAGCTTCTGAATCTCCGTTGCCATTACCATTCGCCTGTTTATTTGAACCCTTGATTTTGTAGGAGACCTCTTTACCGACATCATGCGTTAAAGCCTGTTCGCCTGCATGCGTATCAGATAGTGCTGACCACTTCTTTGCGGTAGGTAGCTTTGCTTCATATGTTCTGGCGTACATGAAGACAGGAACAGAGAGGGATTCAAGCGGATGCGCGGCGGCATCACCGAGCAGAAGTTCGCCTCGAAACACAGGCGTCGGATTGACTGTCTTGACCTTGAAGGTGCTTAGCATATCTACAGCATCTTTCATTGGTATAATATCCACATAGTCTGCTTCGGCGAGAGTGCGAAAATGTTTAATATTATCAGCCTGAACGAAGGATGGCTGGTTTAGCAGCAATATAGGTAATTTGGATGAAGATTTCGCGATATGAATGGCATACCTTGGTTTCCGAGAAGTTGCTAGTGTCAGATTCAGTATAGCCAGCTATACTTTATTCACAAGACGTATACGGATTAGCACGTCGTTGAATCAGGGTGAAAAACTGCTATAGTTCGACTTACATGACGATCAGTTCAGTCTTGTGTGCAGCCAATCTCTCTTGAATATGGCCAATATCAGACCAATCTGTTTCGCTTTCTGCATCAGTAAATAGGATAATCTTTTTCACATATTTCAGTTTTCCGCAGTGGTTGTCCATATCATTTTCGGCGAGAATCAAGGCACTTAGAACTAGAACATAGTTAGTGCCAGTCATGTTCTTTTTAAATGTACAAAGAACAACTGTAGATACCTACCATCTGTCAGCGAATGTTTACTCGCGGTCGTGTTCAACAGTTTACGGACCAACTCGTTGTCTGGTACGTCAATTCGTTGAATAGTTGTAATATGTTCATACGCAGAAGGCTCTTCGCTATTCTTAGGCACTAGGCTGTTGTCCGTTCCTTGCGAACAAAGCTTGTGAGTATGCAACTTGCATATCTAATTTTAACTCATATAACATACCTTCTGTTCCAGCTAATATGATACTGATCATATCGGTCTTTCGCCCAACTAAGAGCTACAAATATTGTTACTACAGGATTGCATAGCGGAGAGCGACGCGCGAATCGACCTACTTTGTCTTGAATCAAGCCTGCCACAGCATTAATGGACTGTTGGAAGCAGGTTATGTCCACTCCTTCTTGCTTGACTTCCATTGACGGAGAAACGTCAATAATGTACGTGGTGGCTACTTTATGCGCCATGGTGAATTGACGAATTGTCGAAAGCACTGGGACCAAAACTTTAACAGCCTGTCTCTAAATTGTTGCGGGGATTTAACCCTTTGACAATGAATAGCAAAGAAAAAAAGTCTGCGTTTTCAAAAAGTTGCAGCTATTGTGTATTTAAAAGTGTGAATCATTCAAATGTAATTAATTTAGAAGAGGGGTACGTTCAGTGCTGGTTTCACTGTCGCTATCGTCCCATATTTTGTGTGTCTTCTGAAATCGACCGCAGCACATAATGCACCAATGTACGCCTTCCCATGTGCGCTTGGGCAACAGTTTGATATCTTTCCACAAACTCGGTCGACCTTGTAGAATACGCTCAGGACGAATACGGTGTTCAGCATCTATGATGGTAGTAACACAAGTCTGTGGTGGTATAAATAAATTAGTTCTAGGACGGAGTATGCTTTGTCGCTCTGGAAATATACTTACAACAACTGCTGTTAAAACAGCCAAGGCAGTACTTGCTGATATCATGAACATGATGATTTGTTGGTATCTAGCGGCTTGTAGGACAGATGCTCCACCCATAATCTGACCAGTCATCATACCAGGGATAGCGATGAGCCCAATGACGGACATTTGATTGATGGTGGGCAGCATGGCTAACCGCACGGATTCGGTTGCTACAGAAAGACCAGCTTCCCAACGCGTTGCTCCATAAGAAAGATAGGTTTCTATCTTCTCGTGTCCGTCACTAAGACTTGAAAGACAAGAACCGATTGCAACTGCCATGCCGCTCATTAGATTTCCAAGCAGCATTCCTGTAGTGGGTATAAACTTTTCTGGAGTCCAAAATGGATCCTGTGCCATTGCATATCGACTGCCGATAATCCCCACCAACAACGTCGACATAGTCATTGAGCATAAACACGTCAGAAACTAGTAGATTAATGAGGATTAGCATGGCTGTTTTGATAACATGCTCTACAGTGAAGCCCAAAATCCCCTACCATTCCCCGAAAAGTCTTGTTCGACTTATTGTAAATGATCTCATAGCAGCCCAATAGAATAAGAATCACTGTGACGAAGAGAAGATAAGGATACTAACTCAATAATGCTGAAGATGAAGATCACTTACTCGTCATGAGTATAACTATAGCAGGATGCTTTGCTTGGAATACATCTTCTAAAACGAAACCCTACAAGCACGTCCATCAGAATTTGGGGGTTTTGAAACTTATTTTGTTGTGGAAACCTACCATTATCGTTAGTTGTACAACGCAGCGAATTGCTGATATCAATAGTGATTTTTCTAGGCCAAGACCAAGTATCGAAGACATGATCACTGTTCATAACAGTCAGTTCAAAAGGACATAAGAGAACCCACTAACAGGAGAAACTAAATGAATCGATACTTACAATTTACAACGATGAATAGCGATGCAAACCCAACGTTCCACCAAGTGAGTTCAACCATGTTGTTATCGCCATGGTTTCCGTTTTCGCCTTGCATTGCAAAGCCAAGAACGTCCATGGTATGAATGAAAGGAGGTGCCAATAAAAAACTGGTTGTCAACCAAAGTGGAAGGCAAAATGCTTGCTCATAGACAGTCACATTGCCGATTTGGCGATAGGCTCAAGGTTGCACGGCATGTTTCGGTTTACTTGACAGGACCATGGTCGAAGGTACGACATAGCCCGGTTTAAAGATGTTGTGAAAATAACAGCTTTGTTACTTCTTTATCAAAATTTTACGCATAACGTAAATTGGGGTTTTGTTTGGGCGCACTGACCGTTGACATAATCGACCCAAAGGCGCTGTTTGATTTTTTTTAATGACATCGCTAATAACGCCTTTACCAATCAAATGCCCGACTTTGTCAGTAAGTAAAAGCAAACTGTATGAAGGCCTTTTTGGCGTTCAAAACCCTATGTTGCTTTCGTTAAATACTTTGACTTCATATATTCGCTACAAAGCTTTTGCGTTCCAACTTTTAGATGAGCAATGGCCAGGTTGAAGGGTGATACAGTCAGTTCTACATTTTGTGGGGTTCATTACGCCATCATGACTATGATCGATCGCAAATTGCCAGCAACAGCATTATGTTTAAATAGAAGGCAGTTGCCAAATAGTACAAAAAACCTTTTTTAAAAGAAACTCAAAAACGGGCCAAACAATATACTCTCTCAGTCTTTATACTTTATATGGTAACTGAGCTGCTCCATTGTGAAGAAGAGCTTCCACTTCTAACAATTCGTTTTATATAAGATAGCACGGAACTCTAGTTATATTTTATTAAATATTATTGTATTGTTCGAGCATGAGTAATGTTGTTGCCTTTTGCTCTTCCCACTGCAATCTGATCTTGTGACATCATATCTTTATCAAGCACGTGGAGAATTGTTCACCCTTTGCCACACAAAACGAGGCTTGGTACGCAGCAACTTTTACGAATCTCGTCAATGCTTAGTTCACATCAATCCTATATCTCCTTCTCGCCTGAAATATGGTCACAAATAGCCTGGCAAATTGATGACGTTCAAGATCTGTTAGCTTTGTCGGCTACTTGTCGTTTCCTTCGACTCCTTGGTACTGACGATCAATTGTGGAAGCAATTGTGCATTCAACACTATGGAGTTGATTATACCTATACCAGTTTCTTGACACAATATAAAGCATGTACTCAAGATAAGTCCATGCGAAGAGTATGTAGGCATCTTATGGGATTCACCCAGCCAGTTTTGCTCGAGAAAAGCTCTTTATACAAGACTATGTCCTTGGAAAGTCCATGCTCCAAGTGCCATGCGCTATGCAACGAACTGTATATGTGTATGCACAGAAAATGTGACGAAGCCTGCAAGTATTCTTATATCTTTTAAAAGCTAGTGTGTTCAAATATCTAATCAGATCGTACAGTATGTTCCGGATGCCGTGATGTTGGTGACCATCATCTCTTTTTAAGAGTTAGCAGTCTATGGTTATGGTGTACACGATGCAGGACATCCTACTCCATGCCAGTTGGCCGAGCAGTAGGTTAAAGTTACTACGAACTAATCAAGACTTTTTTACTTGTCCTTAACCTGTCCTTTATTTTTTTCCTACAGCTTGGCGTATGCACAGCTAGCCGAAGCGAACAAATCAAAGTTGATGAAATGCTCGACATTGTCACCAAAGATAATGACAATGGTCGTGGTGCGTTGGAAAAGTTTAGATTCCGTATTATGGAACGCAATTTGGAAGTCGAGGAGCAGCGTGAACTTTCGCAGTTGCCTGAGGACCAAATCAAAGTTCATGTTATCAGTCGTGCCTGGCTCCAAACTTGGGGCCATTGGCTACACGGTAAACCATCATGGCCAGATGTTTCATGTATTCTTTGACAGATAGCTACTAACACATTCTACTTGAAGGCGGTTTGAGTCCAGATCCAATCGACCAATATGAGCTGTTGGATGAGCGTGGTAAACTTCATATACCAGAAGTGACCTTGGAAGGCTGGTCACTTGGCTTTGTTGGACCTAAGACTTGGGAGCACCTTAAGTCGACCTATGGTGTGAAGGGTCCAGATTTGACGGAAGGTGAGTTGAATTAGCTCAAAGTGAATCCCCAAATTATCACCTTGGCAGCTGATATGAATCTTCTTTCATAGATGATGTTCAAGGTGACGAGTACGAAGGTATCCGAACTAGGATTAAGCTATGGAAGCAAAGTTTGAAGTCTCTAGCTATGACGCCAAATTAGAACCAAATACTTTTTTGAGCGTAACGTTTTATATTATCTGTATTTGTGATTTGCTTTGATATCTTTTTTTTATTCCCAATTTACAAATTAAAAAAGCAATACTATTGAGTCCGCAAAACCAAAAAACTGATATGCGTACCAAACCGTCCTCCTGATGGACGATGATAAGCCAATGTTAGCCTGGTCCGACTTTAGGAATATCGTAATGCTCACTAAGCTGTTCGAGCTTGTCATTGAACTCGGCGACCTTTTCCTTATGTGATTTTTCGGCTGATCTTCGTATTTTTTCCTCTTGCTGCGAACAAGGAGTTTGTTTAGTGCCTAGCATACTTCAATAAACAGCCACAATAGAAATCACTTACTCGTCGTCGCTGAGTCTCCTCAAACTTGAGCTCTGCCGGCGTTTTCTCGATAGCAACATATGTGCTTCTTTTCTTTTCGTCGGCTGCTACATGTCTAGTTGCATCTTGCAATTTCGACTTTTTTGATTTTTTCTTTTTCCTAGAATCAATGGTTAGTATGCCGTAGTGAGCAGGGAATGTAATCAAAGTAGAAGACATACTTTATAACGCCTCCGCTGGATCCCTTCAGCTTGAGTGACCCACTGGCAACGTGATCGTACGCCGACATGTCAGAAAATGGGTCAGTAGATCGACGCAGACTGCGGGCTCGCAAAGTTCATAAACCCCATGGTGGCGGTCACATGCCCATAAAATTGAGGAGACGGCCAAACAGTACACCTCATCATTGATGAAAGCTTTAAATGAAGACTAAATGTGATTTTTTTATGGATGTTTGGGTGATGTAAATTACTGTACAAGTGATATTTGAGGGTTGCTGTACAAAAAGCAGGAAGTAAATAAAAAAGAAAGAAAAGCAATACAATATCATAATGTTATTGGATCATGTCGCCACTCGATCCAAGAATATTTGTTACTAAAATTATTGGTGCTTGAAACGATGTCGTCGTTACCAAAAGGATCAAAAGCACCAACAGAGCATTCTTTATCATTTCGTAGAAAATAATCGCACGAGCTCTCTCGTGACGCTAGCTTCAGGATAGCATCGGCGTCTTCATCGTCCTCATCGTCGTCTTCAAGGTCCGCTGACGAGACGGTGGAGTGGTTTACAAGATAACGCTGTTGAACATCTTGTATCCAGCGCGGTACGGCACCGTCTTCCATTTCTTCGTCATCTTCATCGCTACTACTGTAGTCTATGATGACAGAGTCAACATTGTCTTGGTCCAGTTGATCAAAACAAGTATCAAACCAACTTTCCTCCTTGGACTTGTCAGTGTCAACAACAGTCACTATGCGGCCAGATGGCCGTCCAAAGGTTAGAGGCTGATCAGCCTCCTCCTCGTCGCCTTCTTCATCATCATACCCCTCTTCGTCATCTGTATCGGATGCTATGGTATGTGCCTTGATTAACAAGTTGCGAATCAATACATGTTTTCGTAATGCAATATCGGTCCTCTGATATTGATAGCGAGTGAGCTTGTGCTCTGACAAATGAAGGACATAGTCATAGTCAGATACTGAGTCGAAGTGCAACCGGGTCATTGAATTAAGAGTTTTGCTTCGGTGCGTGAGAGTGAAACGGTTTTGACTTGACTGGTAGTGGAGATGTGATGTGTAAATTTAGAAGGAAGAAAGGAAAGAGAGAAAGAAAGCAGGGACAGCTGAAAGACTTCGAGTAGCCCAAAAGAAAACCGACTTTGAGTGACGGGAAATCAAAATATTTATAGGAGAGAAGTAAGATATGTAACATATCCAGAGTATTTTATATACATCGGGTCCGGGGGCAGGCAGCTTTGCTCTCATGACTGCTAGAAAACCCCATGATGAGATCAAATTGCTTGTTGCCATACCAATCGACCTTGCGTGATGGGAACTCATGATCCACTCCTGGCACAGGTTTATCTGGGAAATAATGACTCTCTTTTTTCTTCTCATGAGAGATACAATTACTACTGCAAGTGCTTATTGTGTATACTATCG